>NC_090450.1:49478751-49622990 GCF_031143425.1 Pleurodeles waltl
CATAAATTTGTCCATTTTGCGTTCCAAAGCCTGGAATGCCGCAGGGTCAATTGGAGGTGCTGCTGCTGTCTGGGTCCTGGCAGAGGTACTCCGTGTGGGTGTTGAGCCTAGCCCACTGGACTGTCCTGCAGCTGTCATAATGCTGGGTCCTGGTTGTGCTGCAGAGGCAGGGACAACTGTCCCCGCTGTGGCTGGGCCCACCATGCTCCGGAGGCCCGATCCGACTGGTATTTACGGGCCATCCGTCGGAACCCCGACTGCACCTGCAGGATGTGTCGGTACCTCATGGCCCGCCTCTCAAATTCATGCCTCTGTGCGGCACTCATGTTTGCAGCTGTGAAGACAAAGGGCAACTATTTACCATAGGAACTGCATTGTGTGGAATAGCACAAGTGGTCAATCTGACAAAACATTTACTGTACTTGTAACAGCTCATATCACCATATAGATCATTGAAAGTCTCAGAGGAAGTACATGGGAAGCCTGCATACAAAGGTCATCTAACACATAGCATATACAATAATCTACATGATGGGTAACAACTGCCAATAACTTGTCATCAAAAAAATTACAATTGCAGCCAACAATCATGCTGCACCTCCTCCGCCTATTGCCTGGACTACGTATGTCAGTGTATGTGATAACAATCACAAACCTCAAGATCTGCAATTTGTAATGGGATTTGCTAGTATAGAACTCATGTGCCATAACCGAGTGTGTACACTAGGTTCAAAAAAAAGTTTCTAATGGTCACAAGTATGTGTAACATACTGGTTGCTTCAGTCCTAGGTACCCTATTCCCAAACACATGCCTGTCTTTGAGGGGGGGGGGGGGGCGGGAAGAACAACCAACAATCCCAAAATAGATGCACACCCAGGAGTGGATAGAAACCTCTACATGTGTTTGCCTCCACACACACACCACCAGTAAGGGCTATCAACAAATTGGAGTCAGCTAAACCTTGTCCTATCCAAGGTCCACACGTGTCAAAATGGACTGACCTAGGCCAACATCACATACTTACAGTGAGGCATATTTTTCTACAGACACAGAGGAGCAAGAACACCCATGATCATGAATAGCATGCACACCTAGGCCGTTGCACTCTAGTCCCACACACGTCTAGTACAACTTGTGGAAGTACATGCACCCGGAAGATCCAACCTACAGTGTACTCAGTACATCAGTTACTAGGGAAGCAGCAGATTTCAGACAAGCCATTTGCAGAAGCTATCTGGGAGAATGTCAGTCTGACATGCAGACTCAGTCCGAGACGAGTCCCAGTGCAACTCTTACATTAACTAGTGTATTCCACATGACTTACCCCATTTCCCATAACAGGCCCTACAGGAATGGCCTACAGACCCAAAATCAGACAAATGGATAAGCATAGGTCAACTCAAAATGAAGTGATAACTGAAATCCCACTAATGGAACAAGACTAATGATTGGGCAGCGCATCAAACCTTGCAATGTGTTCAACACACAGTAGTCCATCACACATCACCAGCAAACACAAAACATACCACACATGCAACACTCACTGTAGGTGTCGGGGTCCTCAAAATGAGCCACCTCTCCCACTGTGTACGGTGCAGGTCCACCTGTAAAGCATGGAAGGAAGAATATACTCAGAATCCGTGCACTGACAAAGAATTTCATATACAAACACAATGTGATAATATGACATGAGTAATGAAACACTTTCACACATGCTCATACTGCATGGAATTATTCATGTGCAACATTTACATAGGATGGGTCTCCTGCTACAGTTACACACACTTCTACACACATGCAGTGGCCCGGACTGTCATGTGGTGGCAAAGATGCACCTCCATTAGTATGCAGCAACAATATAGGTGTGCATTCATCTCATCATGTGCATCCAAGAGAGACATCCAAAAGCTGGTTACTTGAGGACTGCATGACCTGTCAAACAGCCTATGTGGTCATGACACATTTGTGACAGATAGGTACATGGTACAGAGGGCCAGGTACTTTGGCAATACCTCTTGTTGTTACAGTTTCATAAATTGATGTGTCCAAACAATGGTGATTGGCACCAAACATAGATGTTTGTACCCTAGTCCATACCTATGGACTGCCATCCTTATTCGGATTTTGGCACAAGTGACAATAAATACCTGTCTAATATGTTAGCTGAGGGCACCTGAGTCCTTTACAAATATGGTTCATGCTCAGATCTGGCATGTAACAATGAAATGTGAAGGAGCACATTTATCACGACAAGGCATGGCACTTCCGTGAACATTTTCCCTACACACTAACCAGACACACATGTGACATATGTGTGGGCCACATTGCTAACTTCAATTGACGTGAAGGCAGCACTCATTTTCAGCATCATTTAGGGTTTCAAATGTCAGTCTAGCTATAGCGTCAACATATGTAGGTATGATGTTATTACATCCATACTTCACTGGCTATTGTGACCTGTAGAGTCCTGATTGCGTCATTAATGTGTCGCTTGTCTGACACAAAGGCGGCACTACATTACATTCTGCTACAAGCAACCTGTATGTGTGGAAAACATGAGCTGCCTGACTGCTAGCATTTGTCATCCTTCACATAGTGCATCAATTACCCTGTATGTTTCCCTAGCATTACACACAGTCAGCTACTTATCTGGCTGATTGGGTGACAATCATCACATGTCACAACACAGCTTTAAATTGTGCACATTTACATGATCTGTACTCACCAACATGGCCACCAATCCTGATTCCCAGGTGGTCCAGCAGATCTTGCTCCCTGGAGATCAGGTCAGCCCAGCGGTGCATCAATTGATGGTCATTCCGTTGGCTCCCATATAGACGCACCAAGTGATGGCGCACCTTCCCCCACCGGACTTTTCGGGCCTCCGTGTGATACCCCTGTATCACCCTACCCCCAGCCTCCAGCATAAGTGGGAGGAAATGGCAAACAAGCCATATAAACCCCCCCAATTCCTCCTCACCCATCCTGGAAAGCCGTGGCCTACCAGACATTTAAGCACTGAAAATGTTGAAAAAGTAGTAGAAAAAAAGAAAAGGGGGAAATGGGGAAAGTTAGAGTGGGGAAATACAAAGAAAACGTAACAAATAGAAGAGCCCAACTATCCCCTATATCACAGTACCCACAACAGACTCCCACAGACAATATATACAACACTGGACTTGACAAATTTTTATAACACAGACTCAGACAGTATTCTACAACAAGACAATGATGACAAAACAACAAGTGAGATGGCACACTGGACACAAAAGCACTAATACACAGGACAATACTTTGCACACAGCCACACAGTCTAGAATAATCAGAGACTGCAAAGTGAAAGTGAAAGTACACCCACTGTACAGATTCTGTAAACAGGATATCCTATTACATCACATCCTGCATAAAATGGCCGCCGTTTTTTTCCATTATGTGTCATATTTTCACGCATACAGGTTGTGCTTCATATTTTTTGACGCACAGGAGTGCAGATAATGCAGAGTCAAAATATTTTTCATATTTGGTAAATACTATTTGTTTGCGGCATAATTTACAGTTGTAGAGGTGAAAATTAAGCCGCAGCCAAATATTATTTCTATTTATGAAAAAAAAAATTGACTCGGCATTATTTGCACTCCTGTGCGTCAAAAATATTGACGCACAAGCTGTATGCGTGAAAATATGACGCATTATGAAAAATATGTATTTCCTTTGTCCAATTGAGTAATGTAATTTTGCATGACCAAATGGTGCTAAGTGATCAACTTTGGGGTTAGCTATAGCAAATGTCCCTTATAAGATGTATAGAAGGTATTCACAGTGCAATAGTAATGATTGGCCAGAATGGATATTACTCATAATTGTGCACATATGTAGGAAATTGATGATTGTAAATTTCTAAATATGAAAGAGATACCTGGATGTATTCCTTAGCAAAATTGTGAGCACATGTATCAAGCTATTCCAAATTGCATTAAGGCCAATTAGGTAATGCAATTGTAGCCTAAACCTTTTTTGGGGGTAACCATGTCCTAATTACGAGTTGATGTATCTAAAATGTGTTTCACTATTGACATGTAGGGCACACATGCGCCTTATGCATGTGTGTGCTTCACATGTGCATAGTTTTTTTGTATTTGTGGTGCAGCAGAGGGGGACTTAGGCCCCCAGCACCCTGGGCTTTGCTGTTCTTGACTTGCAACTTTATCCAGGCTTTTCCCAAATTCAGTAATGCTAAACCATTGGCAGCAGGCCCATGGAAGCAAATTGAGTATCTTTAGGATGACCCACGGCCAGGTGCCAGTCAGGCTGACAGGATGCTGGGTCAATCAAGAGCCAGCTCTTTCACAAATTACATGATCAGTGGTCTGACTAGGACTGGTCAGAGGGAGAAGTAGACAGTTGACATGTCACACTGTGTATGTTCTGTGTTGTTTTGAAGGTGACACATGAACCCTGATAAAGTGTTACACAGCAACATTAGTAGCAATGCGTAATGGTGTGATTGCCCAAATGTCAACATCTATGCTGTAGGAGGCATCAGCAGGGACGGGGCATGTAAATTTGGGTGGTGTGCATGGAGGGGATCACTGGTGTGGCCTCCATCAGTGTCTCACAAGTCCTGTCGGATGAGATTAGCTTAAAATGGCCTACAGCACCTTTCACACGAGAATCTATCTACAGGTGAAACCAGGCCTTCAAAACTCCAAGCCAGTGTATTATATGAGCTGAGTTCCATGCAGTGAGATGGTACTATGACAATGGTAGGCATAGGAAAGGGTGTGGCACACTGGATGACTCTTGTGAGTGTGTGTATGTAGATGAGGGAATCTCAGGGTACACATATCAGCATTCCAGGGACCTCTTCAGACAGGTGGGGTGTGACCAGGCGCATGGGTGTGTAAGGTTTTTAGAAAAGGGCTGACATGTAGATGGGATGTGATGTGCTGGATGCTTGTCATATGTGTGGCACTTGTGCTGTGTATGTTCTGCTTATGTGTAACTCTAGTGACAGATAGTCATTGCAAAGATTGTAAGTAGTTGGAATTACTGCTGCCAAGAGTCTGGTAATACATTCCTGTTCCTGAAGCATAAGCATGTCAACTGCCTGATGTATGAGGCCTGTTTTCCCCTAGTTGAGTGATGGTGTTTTGGTTGTGTGCCATCTGCTGCGATTAACCATGTTTCATACATGTATGTGTGTAATATGTGTGGTCCTCAGCTATTGCCCTTCAAAGGTGAACTGTACAGGATGTCAGTCATTTACATTGTGTGTGTATGTGACCGTTGTATGATAGGCATTACATTTGTTGTGTGTTTTTCTGTGTCCTGATTGTTATATCATTATTGCTCCATGAGACAACATTCTTCTTCTGATATTTAAAGCTAAAGGTGTGCAGAAATGAATAGGCCAGACCATGATTTGGTGTTTGTTATCAGTGTTTATTTACAATAGTTCATTAAGTGGTGATGGTGATAATTATGAAAAGAAATTGTTCACAATGTTTTGGCGCCTACGCACTCCAGCAGCCGTGTTTGGTTGTTCCCCCTCCTGTTGCAGGGCAGCATCCTCCTCTTCCTCGTCTTCAGGCATGTATGGGTCTGGTTCGAGGAGGGGAATGTTCCTTTTGACACAAATGTTGTGCAATATTGCACATGTTAGTATGATCCTACAGACCATCGCAGGGGAATATAGTAGGCTACCACCAGTGATGTTGAGGCAGCGGAACCTTGACTTGAGGATGCCGAAGGTCCGCTCGACAATGCTGCGTGTTGTATGCCCGCTCTGCAGCAGTACTCGGGTTGCCAAATGGTGTCATTAGCCATGGCTGGATGCCATACCCCTGATCAGCTGAAAGAAAATAAGAATGGGATCATGTTGATGTAGCTTGCACTTTTGAAATGACCTTCTATAGCAGTAGTTGTCTTGTGTTGTCTGTGACTATTTAGTGTACTAATGTGACATCCTATACTTGTAGGCTATACCATC
The DNA here is from genome assembly GCF_031143425.1 of Pleurodeles waltl. Lineage (NCBI taxonomy): Eukaryota > Metazoa > Chordata > Amphibia > Caudata > Salamandridae > Pleurodeles > Pleurodeles waltl. Next base: position 49,484,742 of record NC_090450.1, read on the forward strand.
TGCATTGTGTTTTTACCTTGGCTGTGCACGTGTTTGTCTGCTAACAGTTTGTCGTCAGTATGATTTGTGATTTTCAGTGCAGTGTGCCCTCCCTAATATTGTGACTTGTGATACAGGTGTCCTTGTGTCTTCACTTGGGGTGAGTAGATAGTTGTGTTGTTAGCACGTTCATATGAAAGTACCCTGGACATCCCATACCTTTAGACTTAGGCAGTGTATTAATGTAAAGGTCATTGTGACAATTGTACAATTTGCAAGGTGACATTTCGGCTACCACACTCATTAATGTCTTCACATTAGGCGGTACAGTAAATTCCGATGTGTGACAGGTTCAATGGTGACTTAAGAAACATGGCTAGTGATGTCACGACCTCAGTGTGTTCCTGTTGACATGTTGCTGTTGTGGTGTATGTGTTGTGTGTCCTAGAGGGTTGCTATAAGTAGGTTTTTGTACTTACCAACAAGTAGTCCATTGCCATACCGTCCATCCTGGAAGTGTTGGTTGATGGTGCAGTGACGGAAGATGAATGAGTCATGTACACTCCCAGGATATTTAGCCACGATGTTGGTGATCAATCCCTGGTGATCGACAATGGCCTGCACGTTGATTGAATGTGTGTGCTTCCTGTTGCGGTAGAGGTGTTCAGTTGCAGCAGGTGGCACAAGGCATACATGTGTGCAGTCGATTGCACCAAGGACGTGTGGGAAGCCACTGATTGCGTAGAACCCCTGTTTAGTTTCCTGCTGCTTCTGCAGTGTTAGGGAAGCAGATGTGGCGGGGTGTCAGGCGAATGATGGCATCCAGTACTTTGGGCAGAAATGCGGAGAATGATGGTTGTGATATTCCGCCAACCAGGGCACCAGTTGTTTGAAAAGAGCCACTTGCCAGCATGTGAAGTACGGCAAGCAGCTTTGTTTCTGTTGGTATGGTGTGGGGTGTCACCAAAGTGGGGGCCAACTGCTGTTCAATGTTGCGCAGCAGCTGCTGAATGGCCTGCCAGTTCAACCGGTACCTCTGTATGATGTCGTGTTCCCTGAAGCCCTGAAGGGTTGTTCTTGGGCGGAATATCCTCTCCTGCCTTCTGCGCTGCCTTTGGGGTCCCTGCTGGTGTTGTGGTAGCTGCTGTTGTTGCTGCTGGGCTCTGCGTCTGCGTGCACGCTGGATAAGAATCACCTCCATGTCTCCCTTTTGCTGCTCTGCTGCTCTGCTGTTTGTTCTGTGTGTTCTGATTAAATACAGGTGTGTTTGCCCCATTTTAACGCCTGCCCTGACCCAGGCGTTAAATTTTGACGCAAATCGGGCTGTGCGTCATTTTCTGGCTCTGCCTCCCGGCCGTGTGTCATTTTTGCCCGAAAGCATAAATACGACGCACGGCCGTTTGCGTAATTTTTTGGACGGGAACGCCTACCCTGCATATCATTAACGCAGGGCGGGTTGCTGCATCCAAGAAATTACGCACAGGGGGGAATTTTGTCGTCCGCGGGCTCGGGCGTCAGAGTTTAAATACGGGGCAACGTTTGCGCTGATTGTGCGTCAAATTTTTTGACGCACAATCGGCGCAAACGGAGTATAAATATGCCCCTTAGTGAGTTCATTCTCATTATAGTTGTGCTTCTTTTAGCAAGTATGCGTCAAGCCACCATATATATTACCCTTCTTCGTCTAAAGGTAACTTCATCGGTCTACACTTTATTAACTAGTTTAGAATGTTGCACCCTTTTAATCTGGTGTAATTGTAATTGGTGCTATATTTCTCATGTCCGGGCTTTGCAAGATTCCCAACTTTTGTGTCTGGTCTATCACCCTCTTCCCTCATCTTCAATTTTGCACATCAGTTTTCTCGTGTTTTGAGACTTCTGTTAAACTGGGCAAGAATCCCTATTTTCCAGCAAGAATCTTGGTTTCGGGGAGGCCATGATGGTGGTAGTTCCGAGAATCAAAAGAAAAATATAGGGTGGCACTTCTTTCTCCTTTCTCGTTCCTACTGCTTGGAAGGCCTTCACCTACCTTCTACGGACCATGAAGGATGAATGCTCCTTCAAGCACAACCTTAAAACCTGGTTGTTTCATCTGGCATATCAGGAATTTATCTTTGGTACAGGTGGTCAATTAGCATTTTTTTAATTACCGAGACACTTCTTGAGAGCTGTGCACTCTATAAAACCTCTGATTGATTGATGGAATTGCTATTTAATGCTCTGTCCTATATACGCAAAGTGGTTGGTTTTGTATCTTGGCCTGTATTTCCATGATCATCTGCTCTCTTTCTAGATGTGCAGTGTTTGTGTTTGCCTTCGCCTGCTACTGCTGAGATAATTGAATGTCTACTTTCACGGTCACTCAGCCTGAGTGTGGGACCCCAAATGGCCTATTACGTTTCCTACAAGACTTTTTTTTTATTAAACTCTTCATCCTATGAAGGAGTACTCTGCAGTCTGTTGGCCCGGACCTAGAACAACTTCTGAGATGCCTTCATATGCAATCCCAACGCAAGAAAAAAACAGAGTGACTTCCTTCCAAGATAGTAATAATGGCAGAGTAGTGCTTTAATGTAAATGGGTCGTTGATAGTGAATTGTGGGGTTATAGCCCACAAAGGAACAAAAATAACTTAAAAGGCTGCAAGGAAGAAGTCACTGGAAGAACTGAGGTCTCATGGGTAATCAGCAGGCTTTTTTGTTCATTGTTCTGCCGTCCCTCTTCCCCTCCTCTCACCCTTCTCTCTTCATTTATCTTTGTGTAATAGGGGAATGTCTAACTATACCAGAATGTCAGGCGCAGGCGAATGACTGGGGTGTGATCTGGAAGGGAATTTCAAAGCAGCCTCGTGATGTTTAGTTAGGGAACTGCCTACAGGTACAACTTTTTCGCCTAAATGAAAGGATTTATTCAGTAAAATAAATCTCTCCTTTACTATACTCTCATTTTCAGGAGCAAAGGATCGGAACCTTCACTGTGTTTGCTAAAATTGTTTCCATTTGCATTTCTTTGCGTTTTTTATGAGTTTTCTATAATTATCCTACTTTTGTACTTCATCATTCAAGATGGAGTCACAGAGAGAAGGCCCATGTGGTGATTGAAAATGGCGACTTCTGTGTTTCTGATCTGGTCACGTGTGATTATATGTTTGCAGGCCAGCCATGCTGACTTGTTTCATCTCTCACCTCTTGATCAAGGTGCGTGTGTGCCATAAAGGGCCCCAATACTTGCATTCATTCCACTATTGAATTGAGCAACTTTGCGTAGGAGGCTACACATTTTGCACCACCGTTTGCACAGGCTAAAGACTGTAAGAACGTGTTTGCGCTGAATGCAAAAATTTCATGTTGCACTGATGGACAATGGCATTTCGTGCTTGGTAGAAGGAACACACGTGGCTTTAAAACTACCCAGTCACCAGTGCTATCTTGCCCAGTGTCACTTCCCTTCCCACCGGATTCTGCAAGTCACAGGAAGTGCAAGAAACAGGGGACACCGCTTTTGTTATCTATGTGCTTTCTTTATTTCAGCCTTAATTAGCAATTGTTTATCTACTACCAAAGGAGCTTCTGTCACGCTGTACTCTCATTTACTTCCTGACCGAGTGTCTCTCCAAACCTTGGTCTTTCCCACTTTCTTTCCTCATTGGCGGAAGAAGTCCTTGTCCTGTTTGGCCACTGGTCATCCCCAGGGTCCTACTGTCCTTTGTGTTTTGTTGTCATCATCCCACACTCAATTACCAGGGCTATGCACATAACCCATCCCCTAATATTTACGTTTGCTGCTAGACTGCATCTCTCAGTTCTGCATCAATGGGAACTTAGGAACTTAATGGGAAGATTAATCATGTGTTATTTATTTGTTGTCATAATTCAAGTGCTTCACTCCCATGAACTGCTGACTCCCACAGACACTTCTGTGAAAGAGAAGGGGGTCACATTCGTTCGCTATGAGAGATCCCGATTAATTGGAATTGCAAAAAAACATTCTCACAAACATGTTTTAAAACACAGATGGTCAAAGTCAATTTTTGAGCTTGCAATCAAACATATGTTGCCAAAAAAGTGCCATTTTAAACTGTGAATTGCGGATCCTGATTATTTACACAATTTTCCATTTACAGATGGATATACGTGGATTTCCCTATTATCTGACAGGTGGTAAAATCGTGTGATGTGGGAGTGCCATGTGAAAAGCAGACTGTAATTTCCACATTTTCCCTTGAGTGCTCAATATCAGCTGCCTGTTAAATTCTGGTATGCGCAACAACTAATATAGTTAGATTTGCACATAACACGGCACCCATGCAATTTCTTCGAGGTAAATATTAGCAGTTAAGACTGCTGAAATTTCCTGGATGAAGAATGCCTAGTAATTATTAGGCCTGGACGAAATTTCAATTTACAGCAGAGTAATGAGAGTAATTTTGGTAATTATGCATTACTCTGACACCAAATTACCAATAGTAATTTGATTATGCCCTCTCACCTGATTAAGAGTAATTTGGAGGAAATAATCCTATTGCAAGAGCACATTTAGCAAGCAGTCGCTGTTACCTTTAGTGACATTTTTATTCCCATTTTGGATGTGAGGGTGCTTTTTGACCTAAAGAATCTAGGTGAGTTGGGGGGAAAAAATCATACCCCTTGTGCACATTCAGAGAGAGTCTGCTCACACTGCTATTCTTGTTCTGATGTATTTAGCACTATTATTTAGCACACAATGCATCCTTGCATCCATTTTGGACGCAAGGGGCATTTTTGCACTGAGAAAATAGAACTAAATGCAGAATTACTGTTCTCAGGTAATTCTGAGTAATCTTGTGGAATTTAGAGGTAATTCCATATGATTACGCTACACAGAACTACGTGAGTTATGTCCATGTCCAATAATTACCGGTACATGCTTATGTTGCAGTAAGCACCAAAATCTGTATGCGATTGCCCAAAAACTAAAAATAGGTGCTATTTATCCGCGGATTCAGATTATAGGATGCAATCAATATTGCACCCAGACAACAAGCCAATCATAAAGAGGGCCCTGACGTCCATCTGTGGTCTCTGATTTGCAGACAACCCACAGAAGTGGAGATATACATGACATGCCTTCATCAGGGAAGGAATGATCGCTAGAGGTTACCTTGTAGTTCACCTGGTTGGTTTGTGAATTCTGTGATTCACTAAAATTTGCAAATTGGATTCACAAAGCATTTGTCCATTTCCGTTCAACTTAAATATGCAAGTAGTCCTTTTTATTCTTACAAAATCTCTTTTGTCATTCACAAACCTGGTTTTACCCTTGTTAAATGTTTGCCTCGTATGTATGTTTTCCTAAGATACATTTTCTATTAATGTTGGGGAATAGGCATTACAGATATGGACTGGACACGCAATTTGAAAATGCCCACAAATAAGCTTCATTGGAGTTATTAAAAAGCATTTTATTGGCTCAGTCCCACCTGGGGAATGAGCTGGATTCACTTTTGTCATTGGGAAAACAACATTTATTTCAGGGTGCGAATGTTAAGGGAACAGCCACAAAATTGGTCGGGGTTGATGGAAGCAGCTTTCTCCACTTATAAAAGTATTTTGTACCTGAGAAAAAGAGTTAGTAAACGTACTTCCATCATACAAGACACTTCAGTAAGTACAATTGTGAATCTATCCATCTTTTTTATTCCCTTGTCCACAAGGATATTACTTCACATGGATGCAAATGGGAATTTAGAAATGTTTACAGGAATAATCTTGGAACTCTTTGTGATTTTTAAAATGTGTACTACTTCACCTAAACGCACAAGTAAAGTTGAAGTTGTACATTTTTTAAACCACATCCCATAAATCTATGGAGTTTGTGGTAAGACACTGGTGTGCAGATGCCATGTTTTATTTCTGAAACTGGTTTCCACATTGCTATAGCTTTCTAGTTTTATGTATGTTACCAGTTATTTTAATGTCCATATACTTAAGTTAATTTCTCTTTCCTGAATTACAAAAAAATCGCCTTGCTTTACTGCCCCAAGCAAATAGCTCGAGCAAAAAAATATTAGTAAAGTGCCGCCTGTCACAAGGCGGAGACCATCAGGCAGCAGATGACTGTCATGATTGATTTGATCGACATGCAAAGGTCTCTGGGGGTTTGCGGTGCTGCCAGTATTGCAGTTTACACAATTGTATGAAAGAAAACGTCCCACTTCAGAAACGGAAGACAGGAAATGAATAAGGAGTTTTGTGACCGGAAAAGGAAGTTGTAAGTTGAAGCCTCACATTGCTATTGGCAGTTATTTGTGGCCTAAAGGACACTTCCACCTATTGTCCGACTATAGAGTTCATGCACTTCGATGACTGAGAGATGATATTTTACCGAATTCAGATGTCTAAATAAAGAAATAAATGCTTGCTGTTAGACCTGACAGCCTTAGGGTAGTCACCCCTAACTTTTTGCCTGCCTCCCTCCACTTTTTGGACACTGTTTTTGCTGGTTTATAGACTCTGCGCACTTTACCCCTGCTAACCAGGGCTAAAGTGCATATGCTCTCTCCCCTAAAACATGGTAACCTGGAATCATACCTGATTGGACTATTAATTTACTTATAAGTCCCTAGTAAGGTGCACTCTATGTGCATAGGGCTGGTAAAGTAAATGCTACTAGTGGGCCAGCAGCACTGGTTGTGCCACCCACTTAAGTAGCCCCTTCTCCTGGTCTCAGGCCTGCCATTGCAAGGCCTGTGTGTGCAGTTTCACTGCCACATCGACTTGGCATTTAAAAGTTCTTGCCAAGCCTAGAACTCCCCTTTTTCTACATATAAGTCACCCTTAATAGGTGCCCTAGGTAACCCCTAAGGCAGGGTGCTGTGTAGATAAAAGGCAGGACATGTACCTGGGTAGTTATATGTCCTGGTAGTGTAAAACTCCTAAATTCGTTTTCACACTACTGTGAGGCCTGCTCCCTTCATAGGCTAACATTGGGGCTGCCCTCATACACTGTTGAAGTGGCAGCTGCTGATCTGAAAGGAGCAGGAAGGTCATATTTAGTATGGCCAGAATGGTAATACAAAATCCTACTGACTGGTGAAGTCGGATTTAATATTACTATTCTAGAAGTGCCACTTTTAGAAAGTGAGCATGTCTTTGCACTTAAATCCTTCTGTGCCTTACAATCCACGTCTGGCTGGGCTTGGTTGACAGCTCCTTGTGCATTCACTCAGACACACCCCAAACACAGGGTACTCAGCCTCACTTGCATACATCTGCATTTTGAATGGGTCTTCCTGGGCTGGGAGGGTGGAGGGCCTGCTCTCACACAAAGGACTGCCACACCCCCTACTGGGACCCTGGCAGACAGGATTGAACTGAAAGGGGACCTGGTGCACTTCTTAGCCACTCTTTGAAGTCTCCCCCACTTCAAAGGCACATTTGGGTATAAAACAGGGCCTCTGCCCTACCTCCTCAGACACTTGCTGGAGAAGAAACCTGAACCAGAAACTACATCCTGCCAAGAAGAACTGCCTGGCTGCTCAAAGGACTCACCTGTCTGCTTTCTACCAAGGACTGCTGCCTTGCTGTTGCCCTGCTGCCTTGCTGAACTCTTGTCTGGCTGTGAAAGTGCTCTCCAAGGGCTTGGATAGAGCTTGCCTCCTGTTCCTTGAAGTCTCAGGGCCAAAAAGACTTCTCTCTTTTACTTGGACGCTCCGTGAGCCGAAAATTTCGACGCACAGCTTGTTTCGCGGCGAGAAAAACGCCGCACTCCGACGCTGATCGACGCAACGCTCTGGGGACGATCGAAGATCCGACGCACGGCCTCGCAAGGACAACGCCGCCCGACCTCTAGAGGAGAAATCGACGCGACGCCTGCCGTGAGATCATAATTTCAACGCGCAGCCCCGCAGATCGAAGTCTAGAGGAGAAATCGACGCGACGCCTGCCGTGAGATCGTAATTTCGACGCGCAGCCCCGCAGACCGACGCGCAGCCGGAGAACAAGCAGGAAAATCCACGCACAGACCCGGGACATCTGGTAATCCCCGCAATCCACAGAAAGAGACTGTCCGCGCACCGGAAAACGACGCCGACTTCCCCGCGTGGAAAATAACGACGCAAGTCCGTGTGTGCTGGGGAGAAATCGACGCACACACCCTTTTTCCACGCACCTCTTCTCTTGTGGCCCTCTGAGGAGATTTTTCCACGCTAAACCAGGTACTTGTGCTTGAAAGAGACTTTGTTTCTATTCTAAAGACTTAAGACACTTTATATCACTTTTCAGTGACATCTCTACAATTTCTCATTGCAACTTTATTCTTTTTGACCTACAATTATCCAGATAAATATTATATATTTTTTAAACACTGTGTGGTGTATTTTTGTGGTGCTATATGGTGGTATTGTATGATTTATTGCACAAATACTTTACACATTGCCTTCTAAGTTAAGCCTGACTGCTCGTGCCAAGCTACCAGAGGGTGGGCACAGGATAATCTTGGATTGTGTGTGACTTACCCTGACTAGAGTTAGGGCTTTTGCTTGGACAGAGGGTAACCTGACTGCCAACCAAAAACCCCATTTCTAACACTTGCAATGAGATGTTGGGCGACAAGAGAAAGTTTAGAAGTACTACATGTTCTGGGAGTGGCCTGCGAGACCGGAAGGTATCAAACGTGTACGTGTACGTGTGCGCGCACACGTGTTGTTGTTGACAAGCCTCTGGCTCTTGACTGTTCTAATGCCATGTTAATAGATGTCTGTTTAGGGTGGGAGCAGATGCATACCTCCAATAAAGCACGTCGTTTGCATTCCACAAATCATCCATCCTTTATTGGAAGGCATTCGTTAACGCATAGTGCGCATTTTACACTAGTTAGGCCATGTTCTGTGGTGTGTCTATTGCTGTGCACATATTCTCTCGGGAAACACCCTTCATACACCTCTTTCAAGTTCATTTTGGAAAAGCAGCCTTGGTGGGTGGGTGAGCGAGAGAGTGGGTGACTTAATTAGTCGGCCAATGAGTGAATAGTCAATGAGTAGTTGAGGTAATGAGTGAGATGTTGATTGATTTAGCTCAGGAATAACAAGAGTGAGTGGGTGGCTAGGTCGGCCATTCAGTTAGCTAGTGAGTGAGTGAAAGCGGTAGTGAGTGAGGAAGTGACTGAATGAGGTAGTGAATGAGTGAGTGAAGTACTCTGAGTGTGTGTGTGCACTCATGCTTGTACGGCACACAACAGCAGACACTGTTTGTGTTCCCATTCGGAGAGAGGGAAGTATGTGGCCTGGCAATTTGGGTTGATCTGAACCAGTTGGAACAGGATCGAGGCTGCTTTGTATGTGGCTTGTCTCTTTAAAAAGTGTCATAATGGGTACAAGACCATAGACTGAGATGTGACCCGGAGGGATTGCCTGAAGTTGAGAGTTTTTCAAGCATTTCGCCTATCTTTTTTCTATTTTCTTCACATCATAAAATTCGACATTCTCTAAACACCTCAAAACTTGCCTTCTGGAGGGATGCAACATTCTACCATTTTGCACCGTTATTACGAGGCAGTGCTTAATTTGTAAATAAAAACGTGCCGTGCCCAAAGCCCCTCTCTTAAACACGCGGCTGCTGCATTTAAATGAGGAAACACGAACACTGAGGCTGCGTAATCTTGAAGCCATCCCAGGCCTCTTCAGTCCATATAAAGCCACACCCTGCCCCTTCAGCTCACTCTAGCAGCTTTCTACTTTCTCCCTTTGTGACGCTTTTTCGTTTTTTCCCTTACTCCGTCTTTCCCATACGTGTCTTTTGCTCGCAGATAATGCTTGAGGCAGAAGAAAGGTGCTCAGCACCTGAAACAACAAGCACAAATTAAGCACTGCTACCAGGCTCTATAGCTCATTCTTCAACAAGGCCCAGTTAAGGTTTAGCTCTCGGGTATGCACAGTGTCAGACATTATCCATTACTTAATTTGTAAATAAAAATGTGCTGGTGCTCAAAGCCCTCCTCTTAAAAACGTGGCTGCTGCAATTAAATGTGCGAGCACGGAATACTCGGGCATCGTAATCCTGAAGGCATGTCGGGCCTCTTCAATCTATTTACAACCATACCCTGCCCCTTCAGCTTGTTCTTGCAGCTTTCTGATTTCTCCCATTGTGACGCTTTTTCGTTTTCCTCTTCCTCCGTCTTTCCCGTGTGCGTCTATTGCTCGCAGTAAATGCCTGAGGCAGAAAAATAAGCGCTGGCTCTCAAAAATAAGTGCTAGTGCTCTGCACCGGAATAAACAAGCACAAATTAAGCACTGCTTGTGGGTTGTACATGTTACCAAAACCCTGGTCTGGCAATATAGGACCACATTACCAGTTAAGTATTTTTTTATGACATGTTTATCACTGAGTTATTAGCTTAAAATGTGTTTTTAACGGCTGAGATATTTACTAAAGATAATGTAATACTGGGCTATACTAGTTGCTTATCTCCTTACATAGAAGAAAGCAGTACTCAATAAAGCAGTTAGGAATACACAATTCTGGAAAGAAAACCCCTCTGCCTTGTTAAAAATCACATTCTGTCTGAAGACTGTGTTTGCTGTATCTGCTGCCTGCCCAACAACTTAACACCTTACTTTGTTTTTTTCTTACTTCCCTCCAGTCCAAGAAAGTTGTCAAGAGATGTAAGTGGGGTGTAGAGCTGATGAACTGCAAGAAGAATAGACTTCCTGAGCCTCAGCGCTTTCCTGTTGGTTAGTCATCTAAGAAAATCAGAACTCCAGTGATTAAAGGCCGGCTCACACAACAACAAAGGCATGACAGCTTGTGGCTGTGTTTTTGATCTGGCGGGATACATTTGACACGCCTCCAGTGCTGGCTTTCACACAGAGTACCTAGTTGCACCCCGTGAAGCAGTGAAGTCACATAGACAATCTGGAGGCTTTCTCCATGACAGTAACACTCAGAGGTGCCTAGAAAGGGTGGGTTTTGCAGAAGTGTAGCTTCGGGGTGGGGTGGCGGGGTTTGCACCCCCCTAACCAGCAGCGGCTCCTGCGTATGGGCGCAGGGGCTACGCCCCCTTTGCTTTCATAGCTTCGTAGAATGAAAGCTTCACTAAACAGAAATAAAACGACGAGGTTGCATTACGAGGCATTTTCGCAAGGGGTGCCCCTTCGTGAGAATGTGCCGGATTCAGCACTAGCAGGGCTTATCCACGCACAGCCCTGGTTTTTCCTCGCAGCGCCGTGACGTTGCTTTTATTTCCCCTCCTTCATCCAGAGAGCCCATTAAAAACACCGTCGGGCGTTCAGCTTTCAAGCCCGGGCTCTGCAAGTTTGCATGCCACTCACAGCAGTTACCCCACCCTTTCACACCTCGTCACAGGGTGAGGTGGAGCCAGCAAGCTTCACTGACCAAACCCCACCCTGTGACGAGACGAGGAAGGGTGAGTTCATGAAGTTTCACAGTTCACGCTTGATTTAGTGTATTTCTGAGTACATTCATGCTCAGCACAGCATGCCAGCATGTGTGAAAAGCCGAGATCCCATCCTGTGCAACTTAGGAAAAAAAAGAGGAGAGTTTTACTTCTGAAGCAGTAAAGGGCCTGGAACATTTGTCATACAGTATAAATGTGACTGAAAAAACACTGTATTTGAGGTTAGAGATTTACAAACGTTCATGCTGGAGGTCTTAGTTTAGTGAAGATCAGAAAGGATTGAAACAGGATGTGTTTGTCTCTGTGACTACCACATGAAAAGCTGTAAAAATGTCAAATACGAACAAAGATGTGGTGTAATGTGGTGTAACGTAACCTTTATGAGAAAGAGGAACAGATCAGCAGAGGCCTCAAAAAAACTGCACGAGTAGGTTTGGAGAAAGAAGTAAAAATCTGTTTCTTCTCTCGTTTCTTTTTCTTTTCCTTTCTAACTGCTGTCTTCTCTGCAGTACTAATGGGGTCAGTGAAAAACTCTTTACTGCCACAACTACATGTGGTTGTTTTATCTCCATTGCAGGATATATGTGCTTATTGTTCTGGCAGTGGGCACCGAGATGTGATCTGCAGGGAGGAGAAAACAAGCACTAACAAGGCCACTCAGTGTAACCTTTTATGAGTGTAATTGCCGGTCACTCAATGAGTGGTTTGGTGGGTCTGTGTGAATGGGTGAGACATTGAATATGGGTGTTCAGACGCTCCCTGAGAAAATCAGGTATCAGGTTTCCTCAACTGCATGGTGTAATTCTGTGTATGGACTTCCGCCCCACCACTTTTTGGAATCACCAGCCGCCACTGCCCCTAACAAATGTATTTTGTGATAAATAGTTGGGTGCAGGTGCTTTCAGTCGGGTCTGATGAGTTGTCTGTCGGATTTCACAAGGAAGTTTTACACACAGACAAAACGCACACACACTCTCTCCCTCTCTCTATTTAGAAAGACATAAAAATGTTGGTTATTTCACTTAAATAATGCGCTATCCCTCCCTTAGTACATCTACCAATACATATTCCTCTCCCTTTCCACCGTCCCTTAAGCACCTTATCTTGTATTTTAACATAATGTGCCAGTGTGATTGTTGAGAAATCTGAAGCTAACACCCCCCCAGTCACACTGACCAAGCTACCCCTCTGGTGGTTCGCTTTGATCGTGAAGGGGCTGGAAAGATGAACATTGGTAGGAGCACAGAAACACAGAGCTATAGCTCTCTTATACCATCATTGAACAATAATAAAAAGAGCCATATGTGATTGATTCTGTCATATGTCACAATAACTGGATCATTAGTGTTGTGAAAATGGTGGGCAAGGCAGGCAGAGATTTTACAGACACTTTGGAAAGATTTATCCACATTCAGACAATCATTAGCTGATCAACAATACCCCTCTCATTGCTCACAACTTGGAATGATGCTGCAACAGTAAAGACAACAAGGGGGCAATCTGATTCCACAATGGATGTCTACACTGGGAATTACTGCAAGAGGTTTTTTCTTTCTTTTGGAAATTTGTATTATACACGCTGCTATCAGGGTCCAGAAAACTGGCGTCTTAAAGTCCCACATGCGCAAAGAGACCAAGAATTGAAATAAACGTGCCTACCTTATGGACTACCCTTCTCTAAGTCTGTAAAATGGCAGCATCCAACAAACAGAGTCAGCACTATTTGCATGGAAAAAAACAGCAACTCCAGTGGTTACTAGGGAAACCCCTTTTCTCACCTGTACCTATGTCTCAATGTCCGTGGAGCAGTTCCTGATGGCCTGTAGACATTAGGATCAACATTAACAGATGCGTTTCTAGTATGTTTATAGTTCTACAATGGTACTGCACACATACTACAAAATGCTACTCACTAACCTATGTGTAAAGGTCTACTGCTCCAGCTGTTCTCTCTTTTATGTGTGGATATCATGCCCCAACTCCAGAGGACTGCAAATGTACATATATACTTTAGCTGTAAATGGGGGAGGGAGAGGGGAAGTGACTGGAAAAAGAGGAACACTTAAGACAATAAGGGTAGGTTTAGGGAGAAGTAAGGAGGGGTTTTAGGGAGGGCTATGGAGAATTTGTGGGGGGGAGCATGCAGCTACTCACAAAAGAATAAGCCTGTTCCTATTCAGAAACTGCGTTTTTGCAGTTACCAGAGCCAAAAAGGTCCCAAAACAGTTGTAAATGTGCTCTAGCTCAGACCTGAAGTAAGTCCAGCACAACACATGGCTCGCCCTGGCTACTGCAACGCCCTCCCATAGACAATAATGGAGATATGGATTTAAAATAACACCCCATAGGACAATGTTAAATACAGTATTTTATTTTGACTTTCTAAAACTGTATATTAATGTAATGTATTGTGTGAGTTGGTGTATATGTGTATATAAATTATATATATACATATATTAAATATACATATATATTTACATAGATATATCTATATATTTATGTATCATGGCCCAGTCGAAGGCTTTTTGCCGAACCGCTTAGGCCAGGTTTTCTTTGTGGCACATCGCACTTTGTACTTTATTGAATGAAATAATAAATCTCTTTTGAAAAGCAACTAGTTGGACTGGATTTGTGCTGTCTCTCAGAATTGCTTGAAGAACAGTGTGCAAATTGGGGCAGGCTTCCTGCGAGAGAAGTATATATATATAAATATATATTCACTTACAAAAACCAAAGGTTACAGGGACTTTATAGTTAATATATATATATTCACTTACAAAAACCAAAGGTTACAGGGACTTTATAGTTAAGCTCACATTTCAAATGTGCAAAACTATAGAAATTAGGCTGTCATAGTTAGAGTTATTTCAAGTAACTATAACTCATGCCCTAAGATAGCTATAACTCGCACCCCCACCATGCAGTTTCCTCTTCAATAATGTTACTGCAAATGTTACAGTGTTAGATAACCGAATCAAGACAGCAGTGATGGTGAAATTCCTAGTTAGGAAGGATCCAGACAGTATTCTCCTGCAGGTGGTGCATCTGGCAGATAACAACTGATTTCTTGGGCAAGGAGAGGTACATTGTCTTGGCACAATCAGCCTTCTTTCAGGATCTCGGCTGGAGCCATGGAGCTACAAACACGATAAGGTGTGCAAAGTTGGCATAAGAGTCACAAAAGAAGAAAAAATATGCAAATCAAGAACTAGTAAAAGAAACAACGCACAAACAGTTAGCAAGAGGATTATCATGTCAAATTCTCAAGTAAAGTGTTTGTGCTTCCAGCAAAATTACCCATGTTATCCATCTTACCCATGTCAGCTGAAATTGCTGTGTTGAAATTGGTAGAGTGCAAATCTCATGCAAGACACTATTCGCTCATCTCTGTGACATGGTGCAACGCTTAGCATCGTGCAAAAGCGAAATTTGCTTGTGTGCAAGCAGTACCAATAATATAATAGGTACGTGCCTCTCACTAAGTAACTAATTACATCTGTAAGTAATGTTTAGGTTGCAGCCTACCAGATAGCGCAGCCATCTGTTTTGCTAAAGACATCTTGGGGACATTCAGAAAGTTGACCTAGGAATGCATTCTGCCGGTTGCTTGCCATTGTCTTTGTTGTTTGTACCTCACATTTTCTTCCTTTCCGTTTGATGGCTTTATTTGTTTTAGGCTGTCCAGCTTGAGTTCATACCTTCCCCTGCCAAACCCTGATTACAGGATCCTTCCTGAGTCCTCCCTTTATGCTAATAGGTCTTTAACTTTTGTTCTTATCTCTTCGCATTTCCTGTGCACTCAAAGACAGAGGTCAAATGTCTTCTGAAGGCGCTTGTTTGCTTTTCTTTTTGTGACTTCAAGTGAGAAGGCCTATGTGACCATCTTGCTGGACACCTCGGATAGGAAAGAGTTTTTTCTAGCGCACGACAACATTTAAATGAACTGTGTAAGTATTTTAAATATATAAGAATTAGAAAAATAAATGCCGTACATTTTTTTGTTAATTCTGATGTGTGTTGGAAACAAATACTTTAATATGATCAAATAAATCACACTAAGTGGTACAATTTACACACATTTTCCTCTGTGCACTGTAATGTTTTATTAGTAAAACTGTTCGTCTGTGCAAATGTAACGGTCATTTCATTTGAAAATGTGTTTTCTGGAATAGCAGTGTGCTACCACACTACAATTACTCCATTCTAAACCACTCCACTCTACTCTGCACCACTCCACACTACTGCACTCTACTCTGCACCACTCCACACTACTGCACTCTACTCTGCACCACTCCACTTTAAACCAATCTATGTCACTGCACTCTGCACTGCTCTACTCTACACTACTTCTCGCTAAACCTGGCTACTCTACAACACTCCAGTCTAGACCAATCTACTCTGCACAACTCTGCTCCACACCACTCTGCATCACTCTAACTTACTCTACACCATTCCACTGTACAATACTACATGCCAGTCTCCTGTATGCCTCTAACTTTTAGCCATGCTGAACAGCAGACATGCAGGTGTACAACATGGCTAGAAAACATTGTCAAGGCCAATTGCTCTTGCATGGGTGAAACTTATTGGCTTTGCCTATGTTGTTTATTTATGCTTTGTCTCTCCACACTGTAACTTCCTCATCAAGCGGTCGTGGCAACATAAACAAAGAGGAATGATGAAGAACCAGAGATAGTGCAAAAAAGAAAAGCTTTTATTGCAAACCTTAAATGAGTATTAGCATATAATGGTGCAAGGAAAAAACCCTTGCCATCCATTTTCCAGCTTGAAGAATACATTATGTATAAACACAAAGTGACCCATAGCTGGTTCTATAAAATACAAGACTATTGATCGGAACTTTCCGATAGATAGATAGATAGATAGATAGATAGATAGATAGATAGATAGATAGATAGATAGATAGATAGATAGATAGATAGATAGATAGATAGATAGATAGATAGATAGATAGATAGATAGATAGATAGATAGATAGATAGATCAATCTACAAAACCACCGTAATTCGCCAGTTATAGTTATCTCATGTGACTATAACTCATGCCCTAAGGTACCTAGAATTCAGTCGCTTGGTGTGCACTGCTAACAACCCCATGTATTACATCACTTATGACATTTTCCACAATATCCTTGACAATATCACTGCGACATTTGCAATGAAATTATTGATATGAAAACTGTACAGGTTTTTTAATAGAAGCACAGGTTTGGAGTAAAAAGCCACAGGCCCTGCTAATGTTGTCCCCACGACTGCATATAGCGTCTCCTAACAATGAGGGAAAACCTTGTTAATAAGATACGCTATTATGTCATAGTCAGGACAACAATAGAATCAAAGACCTCATTGTTAGGAGATACTGTTATGATAGATTCTTTACAACATTAGCATATCTGTGACTCTTTTATTCCAAACTTCGAAGATGCAGTGAAGACATTAATCCGTTATGAACTACAGTCTGGATTACTGAGGTTGAGACCTACCATTTTATATAAAATTACAGATGCAGGTAGTTTGCAAAACCTGTAGTTTGACTATATCCTGTTGACAGAGAGGAGGGCTTTAGTCCCGGTGAAAGCCACTAACATCTCCCAAGAGAGTTGAAATAGGCAGACACATGTCAAACTCAGTTTGTGGGTAGAATCACCCCCACATTTGTATCCTTCCACAGAGGGAGCAAATAAAACTCATCATTCCCTCCTGCAGGTAGTTTTATCATGCTCCTTCTTTCTGCACTCCCTCACACCCTTCCAGAGCGTATGCATGACATAGCTAATTATTTACCTTTTATTCCCCCTAAGCTCCCCAATAGATGTATGGATAGAAGCTTGCATCTATTCTACCGGAGAGGTGCCAGGAGGGGCCTGACGATGAAGCATGCAACCCATCGGATGGGTGAGGGCTATCGTCCTCAAACAGGGGTTTTCAAACTTGGTGAACCTTCCATCATTGTGCCATTCTCCGCATAATTCAGGTACACAGTTCCTTTGTAGTATTTTGTAGTTTTTGGGAGGCTGTATTGACTGCGTTAATTCTCTTGACCCTGTTGTGTTTGATGGACTAACTATAACTTCCGCCATCATGCACTGCTTATCACCTCACATATTATATTACTTGTGAGATATAAAATGACATCATTGATAACATCACTGATTATAATGAAATAACAATATTGTTGAAATTACTAGTGAGATCAACCGATGAGTCTCACAGCCACCATAGGCTTTGTCAAAGAGCAGTAATATAAGAATCTAAATCGATGGCTCGACTCATGAGCTTTTCTGAAAGCTTTTGAAAGATGCAACATAAATGAGATATTTCGGAACTGAACCACTTTTGGTGGATATTATTTTCTTTCTACTGGTATTCAGCAGAGGTGAGCAAAATTTGCACAATTAGCATTTATGTACCTATGTAATATTATGGGACAATTATGCAAAATTACTGTAGTTACATGAAAGCAAATCTGTAACTTTGCTCTATATTTTAGTGCAAAATGCATCCTTGTGTCAACTGTAGACACGAGGAAACATTTAAATAAAAGCATGAGGAACAATAGCCACTGACATTCTGTTGTTTGTGGAAATGTTTTATTACAAGCTGGGTGTTCCCTGTATATTTGTACCACGAACGGAATGCCATTACGCAAAATGACATATAGGCATCATTTCAGGAATTTCTCTTAATAAGTGTAATGCTAAATTCCTGAAATTAAGTGAATTGCACTGGTATAAATTGCACCCAGGCCTAGTATTAACTCACATGATGTGTGCTGCGGGGTAGGTTGCTTGCAGAGAAATGGCTGTTGAACATCAATGAACAATAGTCCCTTTGTTCAACCTTTGTGTGTGAAAAGCTGAAGGCTGAACAAGTAGGGTGTTAGGTGTCATGGAGGGGTGGGTGCAGGGACTGGCCAGGGATAAGGCCAAATAGACAATTTCCCACTTGACATGACCAAAGGTAAGCTCTTTGCCAACCCTCCAGTCCCCACATGTCACTGGCTTGAAATCATCCTCTTCCTCACTTTTCTGCCTTTGGCTCTTGCTTTGGGTGAAAGTTTGTTGATGATAAATAAGTCCTAGTTCCTAAAACTGAGTGCCGCTGTTCACCGCCTGTACCACAACCAATGGGGCAGGATGTACACAAGCCACAAGTGGAGGGTGTCTGCCAAAACAGGCAGTCACCACGCGCTACTCCTCAGTGCTCACCAGTCACACTACATGCGTTCTTACAGAACCCTCACCCAGTGTGGCAAGAATCATCATCGGGTCCTCACCTGGTGAGGTACAAACCACCAGTGATGTTCTCTAAGTTCTCAGTGGGGTCTTGGGACAAAAAAGGTGAAAAGTATCTCCAGTGAACCCTATGAGGTGGGGATAGAATGATGAAGCATGCATGATTAGCATGTGGTAGACGGGCTGTAAGGACACATTCTGTATGCCTGGTGAGCACTAAAAATGCAAGGCATAGAGACTGCTTGTTTTGAGAGAGTCTCACCACCTGGTTGCACCTGTAAGAATGATTCACTGGTACATTACTATGAAATGGCTTAACTGATGGTTCAGTTCGTGGGAGGCATATTGAAATTTCCATCCTTGGATATGAGTTCCTTTCAATCGAACTGCATTTAAAAACTACACGGGGGGGGCATATCATGATGGGATTTTCTGGCGCAACATGTACATCTGAGTTCATGTTTTATTCATGGGCAGTGCATTTTTTAGATATTTCTCAGAGTTGTGCTTTACTTTCAGACAGAACACAGACACAGAAAGAGGCACATCTTGGTCACTGCTCTGAACCACCAAAGACCCTAACGACAGGGCCCCGAAAGTGATTAATGAAACACTGTATGAAAAAAGCTATTATTAACATTTGATAAATAAATAAAAAAACACCCAATCGCGTTCCTTATAGTAGCGGAAGGAACATTTTGGCTTTTTCTTTGGTGAGGACCATACACTAAGAGCTGCAAATGTGTCCGTGTTTTTTTAAAGCGTTTTGTTGGTAATCCCAGAGTGTCTAAGATATTGAAACCAATATATGAATAATGTTCGTTTCGTCACCTTGCTTGCATGTCCAGCCCACAGAATGAGTTATAGGTTTGAGACACATTTCAGATGTGTGCACTGCGACATTCGCTCATAATTCGTTTTACTGGCTATGAGTGTATCTTTTATTTATACACAAAAATGTGGCGCTGCTCATGCGGGACGGGTTAAACCTGCAGACGCCACGTTTAATTTCCTTATGCGCACTGTTGACCTGATTTCCTACAGGCACAGAAATCCCAAAGTGCACTGGAAAGCCACACATGAAGTGCGCCGTGTTAATGTAACAGCTGTAGGACGCCACTTGAATTTATGGCAGTTTTTTTTTTCTACTTCCCCGCTGAACTGATTTCCTGTGTTTCTCCTGTGCCGCTGGTTACGGGCTCTCTGTTGGATGGTGTTTCCATAGAAACTAGGCTTCTTTCTTGTGAGGGAGTACTACAGACCGTTAGCCTCTAGTTCACACTGATTAAAATAAATGACATCCTATCACTATTTGTCTTTCCAATACTTGTCATATAAAATGAAAGCTGGAAGAAAACTCTGATACACTCTGCTCAACCACAGAAAAGAAAGCAGTCAGGGTCAGGATTTTATGTGTGAGCCGTAAGGGGAAAAAGTGGTTGTGTGGATCTGTATGGCTGCCTCGTTGTTGAGGGTCCAGTGTATGTGCCGGGGCCCCAAGGCCCAAATTTTAACAATTTATGCTGCAGAGCGGTGACAGAAAATCAGCAGCCCTTTCTTGCACAAAGCATAAATAAACAACATAGGCAAAGCCAATAAGTTTCACCCATGCAAGAGCAATTGGCCTTGACAATGTTTTCTAGCCATGTTGTACACCTGCATGTCTGCTGTTCAGCATGGCTAAAAGTTAGAGGCATACAGGAGACTGGCATGTAGTATTGTACAGTGGAATGGTGTAGAGTAAGTTAGAGTGATGCAGAGTGGTGTGGAGCAGAGTTGTGCAGAGTAGATTGGTCTAGACTGGAGTGTTGTAGAGTAGCCAGGTTTAGCGAGAAGTAGTGTAGAGTAGAGCAGTGCAGAGTGCAGTGACATAGATTGGTTTAAAGTGGAGTGGTGCAGAGTAGAGTGCAGTAGTGTGGAGTGGTGCAGAGTAGAGTGCAGTAGTGTGGAGTGGTGCAGAGTAGAGTGGAGTGGTTTAGAATGGAGTATTTGTAGTGTGGTAGCACACTGCTATTCCAGACAACATATTTTCAAATGAAATGACCATTACATTTGCACAGACCAACAGTTTTACTAATAAAACGTTACAGTGCACAGAGATAAATGTGTGTAAATTGTACCACCTAGGGTAATTTCCTTGATCATATTAAAGTATTTGTTTCCAACACACATCAGAATTAACAAAAAATGTGTGGCATTTGTGTTTCTAATTCTGATATATTTAAAATACTTACACAGTTCATTTAAATGTTGTTGTGCACTAGAAAAAACTATTTCCTAGCCCCAGTATGCAGCAAGATAGTCACATAGACCTTCTCACTTTGAATTCAGAGAAAGAAAAGCAAACAAGCTCCTTCTGAAGATATTTGACCTCCGTCTTTAAATTCACAGCAAATGTGAAGAGATAAGAACAAGAGTTAAAGACCTGTTTGCAGAAAGGGAAGACACAGGAAGGATCCTGTAATTAGGGTTTGGCAGGGGAAAGGAAGAAAATGTGAGTTACAAACAACAAAGCCAATGGCAAGCAACAGGCAGAATGCATTCCTATGTCAGCTTTCTGAATGTCCCCAAGATGTCTTTAGCAAACCAGATGGCTGCGCTGTCTGGTAGGCTGCAACCTAAAAATTACTTATAGCTGTAATTAGTTACTGAATGAGAGGCAGGTACCTATTATATTATCAGTACTGCTCGTACACAAAACAAATTAGCTTTTGCACGACGCTAAGCATTGCAGTATGGCACAGAGATAAGCGAGCAGTGTCTTGCATGAGGTTTGCACTCTACCAATTTCAGCACAACAATTTCAGCCGACATGGGTAAAATGGATAAAATGTGTAATTTTGCTGAAAGCACAAATACTTTACTTGAGAATTTGACATGATAATCCGCTTGCTTACTGTTTGTGCATTGTTTCTTTTACTAGTTCTTGATTTGCATATTTGTTCTGCTTTTGTGCCCACTTTGCACACCTTATCATGTTTGTAGTGCCATAGCTCCAGCCGAGATCCTTAAAGAAGGCTGATTGTGCCAAGAAAATGTACCTCTCTTTGCCCAAGAAATCATTTGTTATCTGCCAGATGCACCACCTGTAGGAGAATGCGGTCTGGATCCTGCCTCACTAGGAATTTCACCATCACTGCCGTCTTTATTTGGTTACCTAACACTGTAACATTTGCAGTAACATTATTGGTGATGGCGGGGGTGCTAGTTATAGCTACCTTAGGGCATGAGTTATAGTTACTTGAAATAACTCTAACTATGACAGCCTAATTTCTATGGTTTTGTACATTTGAAATGTTTGTTTAACTATAACGTCCCTGTAACCTTTGGTTTTTGTGAGTGAATATATATATATATATATATATATATATATATATATATATATATATATATATATTAACGTTTTGAACAAAAAAAACACAGAAATTCACCAGTTATAGTTAGCAGCGCAAGCTATAACTTGCACCCTGCCATGTACTGCTTAGGACCTTACATATTGCATTGCTCGTGGCATGTTGTAGGACATAATTTATGACATCACTGATGACATCTCAAATGCCATCATCACATCATCCAAGTTTCTTTTGTACACATTGTTCTATAAACGGGTATAGCGTTAGAGCCCTGAAACCAAACACAAAATAGCTCAGAAGAATATGAGGCATCATTAATGCCATCACAGAAACAACTTAATTAGGTGTAGTAAGAATGGGTTATCTGCCATTTATATCTATACCAAACTCTTCACGGCTAGCGTAGTTCACATTAGCAATCAACTACAGATATATGGGAAACGCTCATTGCATACAGTGTTCATTCTGCATACAATTGTTCAGAGAAAGGCACGTTTGTAAAAAAGTGAACAGCCATTCCAAAACAATTGCCCACTACAGAAAGCTTTTATTTGTATTGAAGCCCTGACACTCACCAACCCTACATTGACAAATAAAGTTAATATGACAATAAAAGTTGGTACTGTAAAAAGTATTAACTCTATGGGGAGAGTTTACCCTTTACCACACTGTTTACAGACAGGAAAACCTTCATGGGAAATTATTAAGTATTAAGAAGTATCTACTCAGAACAGTGTACACTCTATTCAATACTTGGCAAGAAAGACACTATTCACTTAAAATAAACAATTTCTGATGCTAAAGATTATATTGCTAAATGATATTATATTTTAGAAGCTTTATTATAAGGAGCTAATGTTTATATTACCCGCATCCTTCATACTGTGCTGAATACTTTAAAGACACACCTTCTTCAGAATACAAAAGAAGCACATAGACATAGCTTAATACATGGTGCACACAATTTTCTATATTATGCAGAAATTGTCATGCTGAGACAATTGTGTCTAATAACTCAAGGCTGCTAAAGCATAAAAACCTGTGTGGAACATGCTAAACACAACTTGTCAACTGTCACATGCAAACACCTGTACACAGCTATGATGTATTAGGAGCTCATGCATTCTGTAAACACTTTTACTCATTGCCTGGACACAGATTGTACAAAATTAGCTAAAGAAGTACTGTTACAAATGGGGTCTCTGGGTGGCAGTCAGTTTGCACTCTGTCCAAGCAGGAACCCTCACTCTAGTCAGGTCAATGGCGATCGACACTTAGATAACCCAGCTCACACCCTTGGTAGCTTGGCACAAGCGGTCAGGCTCACCTCAAAGGCAATTTGTAAAGTATTTGTACCAACACACATAGAAATACAGTGAAAACACTACAAAATGGACACCACACCAATGTATAAAAATGGCCAATATTTATCTAAATCAAACAAGACCAAAACAACAAATATCCAGCATACACAAGTAAAGTTATGAGTTTTTAAAATAATAGAATCTTACTCCATAGAAAACAATGGAAACGTTGTTGTTACACAAAGGACCTGGTTTGAGTAAAAAATAAAGCTGCACGGGCGAGCGTGCATCAGAAAAGTCAGCGTTGCATCAATTCCTTACTCGCAAGTGAGGCAGTGCGTCATTTCTTCTCCAGTTGGGTAGGGGATGCATCGTTTTTCTCTCCCGCAAGAGAGTGATCCATCGATTTCCGGACTGGGTACCTCGGATCTGCGCAGGTTCGCATTGATTTTGACCCCCATTGATGATGTATGTAAAATCCAGCCGCGCAGTGATGGATGCGCTGCGTGGGGTTTGCATCATTTTTAGCAGCCGCAAGCAGGTGTTGCGTTGTTTCCCCAGCCATGATGCAGGTGATGTATCAATTTCCCAGCCGCAATGAAGGTGGTGCATCGATTTCAGCCTCGAGGTGGGCAGCGCCTCATTTTTACAGCTACAGTGCAGGTGATGCGTCAAAACTTTCCCTGCACGGCTTCCTGTGGATGGATTTCAATCCTTGTTCTACCAGCTTTGCTTTTCAAGGACCCAGGGACTGTGAAGGGCACCACTTGGCAGGGCAGGAGTCTCAGCAGAGAGTCCAGATGCTGGCAGAGGAAGTCTTTGATAGCCCTGAGACTTCAAAACAGTCCAAGCCATTGGAGACACTTCACAAGCAGGAATACACCACCATGTCCAGTCTTTGCCCCTTTTCAGGCAGAAGAGCAATTGTGGGACAACCCAGCAAAGCACAGTCACAGGCAAAAGGGCAGTATTCCTCCTCAAGCTCTTCAGTTCTTCTCCTTGGCAGAGGTTCCTCTTGGTTCTAGAAGTAAACTGAAAATCTGGGGTTTGGGGTCCACTACTTATACCCCTTTTGCCTTTGAAGTAGGCAAACTTCAAAGGAAAGTCTCTGTTGTTCACAAGATCCTGATTTGCCCAGGCCTAGCCCCGACACACACCAGGGGGTTGGAGACTGCAGTGTGTGAGGGCAGGCACAGTCCATTCAGGTATAAGTGTCAGCTCATCTCTACACTCTAGCCCAGACGACCCATCAGGATATGCAGGCTACATCCCAGCTTCCTTTGTATCACTGTTCAGTGGAGATTCACAAACAGCCCAACTGTCAGACTGACCCAGACAGGGAATACACAAGCAGGCAGAGTCACAGAATGGTTCAAGCAAGAAAATAGCCATTTTCTAACAGTGGCATTTTCAAACTGACAATCTAAAAGCCAACTTTACCAAAATATGTATTTTTAAATTGTGAGTTCAGAGACCCCCAAACTCCATATCTCTATCTGCTCCCAAGGGAAAACTGCACTTAAAATATATTTAAAGACAGTCCCCAGGTTAACCTATGAGAGTGCATTGTGTGTGCGCAGGCACAGCCCTTTCAGTTGTAAGTGACCACTCCTCCCCTCCCCTCAGCCCAGATGACCATCAGGATATGTAGGCAACACCCCAGCTCCCTTTGTGTCACTGTCTAGAGGAGAGGTGCAAACAGCCCAACTTTCAAACTGACCCAGACAGGGAATCCACAAACAAGCAGAATCACAGAATGGTTTAAGCAAGAAAATGTCTACTTTCTAAAAGTGGCATTTTCAAACACACAATCTAAAAACCAACTTCACTAAAAAATGTATTTTTAAATTGTGAGTTCAGAGACACCAAACTCCACATGTCTATCTGCTCCCAAAGGGAATCCGCGTTTTAATAGTATTTAAAGGTAGCCCCCATGTTAACCTAAGTGAGAGCTAGGCCTTTAAACAGTGAAACCTGAATTTGGCAGTATTTCACTGTCAGGACAACATGTAAAACAGATTAGTACATGCTCCACCTTTAACATACATTGTACCCTGCCCAGGGAGCTAACTAGGGTCTATTTTAGGGGTACCTTACATGTACAAAAAGGGAAGGTTTGGGACTGGCAAGTGGTTACACACAAACATTGCAGTGGCAGGTCTGAGCCATGTTTACAGGGCTACTCGTGTCGGTGGCACAACCAGTGCTGCAGGCCTACTAGCAGCATTTGATTTACAGACCCTAGTGCACTGTTCTAGGCACTCACTTACTAGTAAATCAAATATGCCAATCATGGAAAAGCCAACCAGCAATACAATTTGTATAGAGAGGGTATGCACTTTAGCACTGGTTAGCAGTGGTGAAGCGCCCAGAGTCCTAAAGCCAACAAAAACTGGTCAGAAAAGAATAGGGGGAAGGAGGCAAAATGTTTGGGGATGACCCTGCAAAAAGGGTCAGGTCCTACACGCACTATGGTAGTTATGTGCCACTATGAAAACCATAAATCAAATTTAAACACTCATTGGATGATGTCACCAGTCATGTCATCAATGATGCCATTTCAGATGTCATCAATAATGTTATGAATGATGTCATAGAACATGTCATGAGTGATGTAATCTGTGAGATCATCAGTAGTAAATGGCAGGGGTACAAGTTAAAGTTAGCGCTGCTAACTACAACCAGTGATTTTCTGTGTTTTTTTTTTAGTTCAAAACATGTTATCACTGACATATTTATCTACCTATGGCCCAGATTTAAGAGGGCCTAGCCCTTCTTCGTGCCACATTAGCATATTGTTTTTTACACTAATGTGGCCTAACAAGGACGAAATAGCTGTGCCAGATTTACAAAGAGGCACAATGCATGCATTGTGCCTCTTTGTAATCCCTTACGCCACATTATGCCTGCACCAGGCGAGGCATCCCCTGTTGGGGAGGGGCAAAAAATGGCACAAAGAAATCTAAAAGATTTCTTTGTGACATTGTTTTTTTACATTTGTAATGCCTGCTCAGAGCAGGTGTTAACAGGAGGGACACTATTATTAATAATGGGACCCTATGTACTGTTCAGGGTTAGCACCAAAATGTTGGCACTAACTCTGAACAGTACATGAATAGCATAAAAAATGCTGATGCTATTGCCCCCTACCCTGCGCCATAGTGTGCCATATTTTAAATACAGTGCACACATGGTGGAGGTAGCGGGGTGCTAAGGGGTCCAAGGAAAGTTGCGCTGCACTGTATGCAGTGCCACTTTTCTTAAAACTGCCCCTATAACGTTACTTTAACCTTTGTTTTTTCCAGTGAATTCCCATCCCGCCTGTAAAATTCTTCTTGGCCGTTGAGCGGTTTTCAGTCAGGGGTGTCATCAGCATAGGAGACAATGTTCAGACAGTAGTTCCTGACAACTGAGACGAGTGGGGTCATGTAGATGTTGAACAGCACGGGGGATCAACGAGGATCCTTGGGGTACTCCACAGCTGATTTCTGTAGTTTCTGACCGGTGTGTCAGGAGGCTGATTCTCTGTGTTCTGCCTGTCAGGAAGGAGTGTATCCATCAAAGGGCCTTGCTGCAAATTTCTGCTGGGTGGAGTCTGGTGCATAGGGTGCAGTGGGGCACTGTATCGAAGGCGGCCGATAGATCTAGGAGGATGAGGGTTGCTGTTTGGCCACTGTCGAGTAGAGAGAGGATGTCATCTGTGGCAGCGAGCATGATGGTCTCTGTGCTGTGATTAATTCTGAATCCTGATTGGGAGATGTCCAGGATGTTGTTGTTCTCGATGTGTTCGCAAAGCTGATCGTTGATTGCTTTTTTGGTGACCTTGGATGGGGAAAGGCAGCAGTGAGATGAGGAGGGTAATTCTTGAGATCCGTTTGGTCGGCTCTGGGTTTCTTAAATAGTGGGCAGATCTTGTTGTGCTTCCAGTCCTCCAGGAAGATGGAGGACTCTAGGGAGCAGGTGATGCTCTTACGGAGCTCGGGTGCGATCAAGACTCTGGGCTTGTTGAAGGTGTAGTGGGGTCAGGGGTCGGTGGGGGCTCCAGAGTGGATGCTGCTTATGATAGAGTGAGTCTCATCTGTCAAGAGGGGTGTCCAGGTGTGTAGGAGCAGCGGGGTTTGGTGGATCCTGGTTGGGGTGTTGCGGGTGAGTTGTGAGGGTCTTGGGTATAAAGCTGTCATAGAAATCCTTGATATCTATGGAGTGTTTCCAGACATATTTATGACATGCAACCTACACTGAGAGGAAAGAAACAAACACACTGCCGAGGATACTAGGATATGAACCATAAGCCTACTGAGTGACAGTACAAGAACCTGACCATTAGGCCAGCAGTGACTCTGTTCTGCTCTGCATCCAAATGTAACTATTACATTTGTATCAAACATCTTACTACTCTTACACTTTGAAGTCATTGAAAGGAGAGACCATGCAATGACAATCTCTCTCTTCCATCCTGTTATGGGAAGGAAGAGAGAGAGAGAGAGAGAGAGAGAAAGAGAGAGAGAGAAAGAGAGAGAGAGAGAGATGACTGTGGGGGGAGCCTAAAAGACCCTACAATTCTAGCCGGCTCCCCGCGTCCTGCAGGATCCGGCATTAAATAGCAGCTCCATGCTTGTGGGAGCAATGTTTCATCAGTCTTCTCTGCATGCATATTGGCATGCAGGGAAGACAAATGAAAACTCCACTTTCTGACTGTGAGATCTGTTTTACAGCTCCAGCTGTCAGAAAGTGGACTTTGTTTGCTTTTGTTTGGTGGGAGATGTCAGCTCCCACCAAGCAAAAGCAAACAGCTGTGTCTCGGGGGTGTGCACCCAGGGACATAGCAGGAGCCATCCTTGGGGGGGTGGCAGTCCCCAGGGCCAGCTGGGGCTCTTCAAAGGGGGTGGGAGCACACAGCCATTCCCCAATGTTACACAGCCCCAGAGAGGCAGTGGTCCCCAGGGCTTGGGTGTCTGTAACAGACCCCCTTCATTCTTTTTATTATAGCCCTGAGGAGGTGGTGATTCCCATGGCTGTTGGGGAGCCTCGTGGCCCTGCGCATCATATTTCTGTAAGAGGTGGAGGCCCCAGGGGCTGCAGGGGCTGGCTGGACTCCTGCAAACATAATTTTTGTAGCCACAGAGAGGTGGTGGTCACTGGGCCAGTGGGGAGGGATAGGCAGACCCCTTATTAAAAAGGCAATGCCATCTGGACGTGGCCCACCTGGTCTGTATATAAAACAAGTGCTGGAGCCTGAGTTTGTTTTTTGTTTCTAATTTTCCCTGGACCCGATATGAATCGCTGCAAAATAAAACAAAATGCTTTTCAGCTCTGGCGGGCCCCTCTGGGACCCCAGCAACAGAGCTAAGGGGTCAGGGTGGCTATACACTGGCCGCTTGCCTTTTTAAAAACTTTTTTCATTGGACTAGGCTGAAGTCGAGTCCCAAGATTGCTAGCAATACTTCCTGGTTTGAAGTGTTGGCAGCCAACGAGAGCTGTGCGTTTCCCTGCACGAGCACGTCATTGTACACGAAGTCCTCGCGGCCAAAGATATACAAATTTATTTCCCCTTTACTATCTCCAGAACTACTGGCTAGCTTTCTGCCATATTTGGTTTCATTCCGTCCAGTGGTTCGGGCTGTATTTGTGTCTGAAGGTTCTATGGGGATGAACATGGGAAAGACAACTTTTTGACTCCCCTTTTTCCTTGGCATCCGCTTGACAGCTCACCCCGAAACCTTCAGTGCTCAATAAGAATCACCGGCACACTTTTCTTGGAAAATTTTGAGAAGATTCATCAAACGGGGCCAAACATATAGAGAAGTCAAAAAATGCTTTTTCCATTGAAACATGGTTCTAACTATAACTACCCAGTGGCGAACACCACTATAATGTTGATTTCATTGCACAGCCCTCGCCACAAAGAAGTAGACTGCCATGTTCATATGAAGCCACACTTTCATGCTTATTTGCTTCAGTTTTTAATGTTTGAGTCACAAACCTGTACTTGTAGATTAATGCATGTATTTGTTGGCAGTTAAATGGTCGCTTACCATGCCTCTATAAGTCATGAAGAGATGGACTAAACTATGCTTGATATGTTTTTATCATTTATATTTCAAACTAATCAAGGTGATGTCAAAGACACATTAAAAACAAGGTTGACATGGTGTATGAAAGTTGTGACTATGTTATGATTGTGTTAGCACAGTGAAGCAGACTCCTGATTGTTTGAGTGCTGTAGAAAAGCAGCAAATAGAACAATGATTGCCAGACATGTTAACTTACTGTAAATCACATGTACCACTTTCACATGTAATGGATTAGGTTAGAAAATGTGTTCACTTTTCATAGACAATAAATATGAGAATAAATAAAATGTATTTGAATTTTTAAAGAGGCAATGATCTGGTGTTGATGTTTAGGTAACAATGATAGACTGCTGTATATGTTAGCCATTTGTATATCAAAGTGGCAAACGTTAGTGCTGTATGTCACAGCAACAAGTATGTCAAAGTGGCATGCTTAGGCACGCTAATCATCCCAATTAGCACATTCAAATGTTCTTTTAGAAGCAGGCATCCTAGCCAGATGATAGGGTTTACTGGGATAAATGAATTTTGACTTCCCTTAGCTCCTATCATCCCAACGATTGTCCAGGTGTAAAGTTAAAGCACTTGTCATGCAAACTATGTGCTCAAATCATGAATGTCCACACTTGGATCTTATGTGCTGCCAAGTTTCCCAGGTCCATGTGCGACTAATTGGTCCAGTCCATTTCTTTTGTCTTAGAATTCTAAGACCGGTAATGCTGAAAGACATTTCCCTGTTGGGAAAGACTACATAGGCAGATAAACTAGCACAGGGCAGATGTCATAGGAAACGCTATTGTTTGGCGATGTAAGGCACAATTTGTCACATGAACGAGTAATTGCCACTGAGTGCAAATGGACATGTTCAGCAGCAAAAACATTATGTTTCACCACAGATAAACAGGCTTCTCTGCTCTGAACAATGTGGAGCTGATCAAAACATGAGGTATTCTTCTTTGTATCTCCTTACCTGTAGATAGGGCATAATGTAAGCAAACACTCTTGTTAGACCTGTCAGCTCTTGGTGTGGTCTCCTGTGTCTTTTTGCTTCTGACCTCCTGATTTTGATCATGTGTTGAATTTAGTTTTTGCTGGCTTTAAGACTCTGAGCGCTTTACCACTGCTGACAGTGCTAAAGTACAAGTGCTCCTTGCATAAATTATATTGGGGAATGGTTTAGCCATGATTGCCATATTTGATTTACTAGTAAGTCCCTAGTATAGTGCATCATGTGTGCCCAGGGCCTGCAAACCAAATGCTACTAGTAGGCCTGCAGGCTAATTCTGTCCCCCCACCTGAGTAGCCCTGTAAACATGGCTCACTACAGTGTCTGTGTGTGCAGTTGTAAACTGTAAATTCAACCTGGCAAATGCACCCATTTGCCAGGCCCAACCCTTCCCTTTTACTACATGTAATTAATCCCTAAAGTAGGCCCAAGGTACCCCCCTGGGCAGGGTGTAGTGTATTCAAATGGTAGGACGTGTGCTGGTGTGTTTTACATGTCCTGATAGTGAAATACTGCTAAATTCGTTTTTCACTATTGCAAAGCCTATCTCTCCCTTAGGGTAACATGGGGATTGCCTTGAAATATCTTTTAAGTGTAATTTCCATTGGGACCAGATAGAGACATGGTGTTTGGAGTCTCTGAACAATTTAAAAATACATCTTTTGGTGAATTTGGCTTTTGAATTGTTTGAAAATGCCACTTTTAAAAATTGGACATTTTCTTGCTTAACCATTCTGTGCCTCTCCCTGACTGCTGAATACCCGTCTGAGTCCGTATTACAGTTGGGCTGTTTGTGAATTCACTCTAGACAGTCACACAAAGGGAGCTCAGGTGTGCCCTGCATTTCCTGATGGGTCTTCCTGAGCTTGAGTGGTAGGAGAAGCTGACACTTGCACCCAAATAGGGCTGTGCCTATTCTTACATAAAGCAGTCTTCAACCCCATGGAGTTCGTCTGGGCCAGGACAAGGAAAGGCAAGGTCTTGTGCACTACAAAGACTTCTCTTTGAAGTTTGCCTACTTCAAAGACAGAAATAGGTATAAGTACTGGACCTGTGACACCACATAGTTAGAATCCTTCTAGACTGGGACATTCTGCCAGGAAGAAGAGCTGGATGCTGTAGGAACGCCTGGCAATCTGCCTGTTGCTTTGCTGTGATGGCCTGCTGCTTCTGTCTGGGAGTGAAAGGACTGGACTTTGCTTTCTACATCCTGCTTCCAAAGGTTCTCCAAGGGCTTGGACTGAGTTTGCCTCCTGTAACGATGTCCCAGGGATATCAAAGACTTCATCTGCCAGCACCTGGGCTTTCTTGCTGGGAGTCCTGACTTGCCAAGTGGTGCCAAATCAAGATTCTGTGCCTTTGAAGTGAGTTCTGGTGCAACCAAGAAGAAACCAAACACATCGACTCCAGAGCAATTTCAGAGCCAACGCTGCTGTCCGACTCCATGCCACTGCCTGCACCGGAGCCATGGTGCCTGCTGAGTGCAATGACTGTGACCGATGCCACAGGCGGGATGCCGCCACAGCACCTCCGATGTGCTGCCTCAGTGCAAGTCCAGTGTGTTGTGTCACCAATGTCTGTGGCATCTGGCTCGGCTGCAGCACCTGTGGCCCCATGGTGTGATCACAACACCTCCCATCTTGACCTGCCGAATTCATCGACCAGGCCTTGCCATAAGGAACCAAAGCCTTAGAACCGGCATCGAATCACCTTCCATGCAACCAGAAAGAACCAACACCTCACCTCCCCCTGCCTTGGACTAATGCTTCTCCTCCCCGAAGGCAGTAAGGAACCAACGCCACACAGACTCCAGAGCTGACACTGTGCAACGTCCTTGTTTTATTATCATGTACCAAAGGTACTGCTCCCGGGGTTCATGCGACTCCGTGACCAGCCCGCTCTCCCTCGCAAATGGCATTGGACTTTTGGGAAATAACTCCGTCAAGATGTCGTGATAGGCTGTTGGAGCTATTGTGTTTCTAAGCGCTATACTAAAGTTTCAACTTTAAAAAGTTGTATTTTTGCTATGTTGAACTTTAATCATTTTGGTCCTGTATTACTCAGATAAATATTGGCTATTTTGTCTAAACTGGTGTGGGGTACTTTTGTAGTGTTTTCACTGTGTTACTGTGGGTGTGTGTGTACAAATACCTTTCACATTGCCTCTGAGATAAGCCTGACTGCTTGAGCCAAGCTACCGTGTGGTTGAGCAGGGATTATCTTAGCTGTGTGACTTCCTTACCCTGACTAGAGTGAGGGTCCCTACTTGGACAGGGTTCACAGCCCTGCCAACTAGAGACCCCATTTCTACCAACTCTCACCACCCTGCAGGTTGTTGTCAGATGTTGAAAACTTCACTCTCAACCTAGACTGCTGTATGGTTACAAACTAGTAAAAAATAGTGCATTGAGAAAACATAGCTTTACACATGTGCCTTAGATGTAATGTACCATCATGTAAAATGATATTTAAAGCGAGGCACACAACCCTACCCCAACTTCAGCTCACTGTCACAGAATGCTACCAAAATCACACTCAGATTATTCTTCTCGGCCTAAACCCAATGCCCTGTAAACAAAGGCCGTTTATAGTCTCTGGTGAAATCACAAGCGATTCAGCTCTTGGCACAATATAATGATGAGTTTCTTTAACTGATTTAACTAGAGCAATGATTGGCAATAGCCATCAAACCAGTTGCATTACAAGAGTGTTGTGTGTCCTAATGTAAGCAAGGAAAATGGGTCTCTCGATTACCTGTTTTGGTAGTAAACTTCAGACATAGCTTGGTTTTATTGCCACCTCAGGACTCTATTGCTTACTGCTGCTACACCAGTGATATTTATACCCCTGCACAAAACAAAGATATCTGGGGTATAACTGAGACTAATATATAGTCAGGAGTGGACAGAAGTATAATAAAAAAGGCTACACTTCCCCAATTTGGATTAATTTATCATGTAAACACATACTGCAAAGTGACTTCTTGTAGATGACACAGCAAAACTAAGAAGAAAGTAAAATATCAGTGAGAAGACAGAGGTTTTTAAGAACCTACTGTGTCATTAACTGCTATACTCTGATGCACAAAGTTTTGAAACAATACGGTTTCATATGAAAAAGTCTAGCACTTAAAAGGGTATTCCTTGATCAACCATTGATAAGATAGCTGCAGAGTATCCAGGGTTTTTCCTAAAATATATAAAACCAAGCTGGCCACCAGAGAACTATTTCTTAAATGGTGGAAGGTGCAGTAGGCGGCTTTGAGGAGATAACCGGCCATCATGGTTCATGATAAATTTGATGGAGCAAATACAATGCCTTAGACTTCACTCTTTGGGACACCAGTGTTGCCAAGTGTGCTCATCATGAGGGTGTTAGGCTTGTTTTTTGCTCAGGATTGCTCATAATTATGTCAAGTAGCTGGTCATATGTGTTGTTGCTTGCTAAGCCCAAAAACCGCTTTTTATTTTAGCTTGTCCTAGGAGTATGTGAAGTTGGGCAAATCTTCCTCCTCAAACTCTTTATCTGAACCTCTCAAGCTTTGATGTCTGATAGTATGGGAGAAGATGCTTTTAGCAAGCTTCCTACACATTTTCTAGGTTTGTGGTTCATAAACTCTTGACTACTGAGGGCCCCCACTTAATCATTATTGAAATTCATGGACCTCCCATTTGAATCACTATTGAAATCCAGGAACCCCCACAGAATCATTACTGAAAGTTGGAGACCTCAGCTTAGGCAATTTGGATGATTTGATCCTCAAAACTATACACAAAAATACAGAACAAGCATTCATCATAAAATACAGAAACAATCAAATATTTCATTTAATTCATAGACATATAATAAAACTAAATTTTCATTTTAATGGGATGGTTGAGGATTTTCTAAACTCAACTGAGGCCTCCCATTGCCAATACTATATTCCGTTTGATGCATTTGCTTTGGTCCCACCAATCATTACGAGGACACTAAATTGATTTTAGACTTTGTTTGCAAATTTCTTCACATTTACTTAACATTTATAAAAGATACATTTTTCATTTTGTTTCTTTACTTAAGAATATGTTAATAATCTGTAATATTGTTTCATTTTCTAAACAGTCGCGGACCCACTGGGAGGCATTATGGACCCCAGGGGTCCCAGGATCATGGGTTAAGAATCACTGTTATAGGTCAGTAACATGTTCTTCGCTAACATGTAGGTAATTGTGCATGGTTTTTGTTGATGGCTGGTGCTGTTGGATATCTGATAGCCAGCTACAGGCTTAGCTTTTTGTGAAGAGTTCTGCCGAATGTGTTTTTTAGTTAGTTCTTGATGTACTCTGGTAGGAAGTGCTGTTACAGCATAGTTACACTTAACTAAAAGCATAAATGTGCAGTGTTGTATGTAGTGAAATGTTCCACCTAACCTGTGCTGTTGAATGTTGCATTAGCCTGAGGCATGATCTGATGTGGATTCCGGGTAATACTGCTGCGAGAACTGTAATAACCAATTACATGGTGTGTAAAAGTCATGTTCTGTGTGTGTGTAGAGTATTCTCTCTAACAAGTGCTGTTGAATGTCCTGCATTCAAATATGTTATAAAGACGTGGGAAGTGCTATTAACACAGTGGGACATGGCCGATGCTCGGAGAACATATATTATACTAAATATTCCTTTATATTATATTATATTATATTATATTATATTATATTATATTATATTATATTATATTATATTATATTATATTATAACAACCACTTGTATAGCATAACTGTTCTGCCTTGGGTTTTTGCATAGAGTCATTTTTAACATGTGCTGTTGAATGCCATGCTGGTGGCATGTACAAGAAATTAAGGCACAGATGAGCCACAGAGTACCAAGTGCCAGGGTAGATAGATGGGATTGTAAAATAATAAAGGACAGAGGACATAGGGCATGGTAAGACCACAATCACCACTCCCTTTTCACGACTCACTTTCTGCATTCCTGGATGCTTCTTTGGAGGCTGAAAGGTAGGCTGTAGTTGGATTCTGCAAAGATCAGACTGGAAACAGTCACAAACACTTAAAGCCAATAGCTGTGGACACCCATACTCCTTCCGGTGCCCAATATGGCCACAGCTAGCTTTAACACAATCTTGATTTTGAACCCCAAGCATCGTCACTTCCACATATAAAAGTTTTCATTACAGCTTGAGGCCAGTCCAGCAGGGGTCACAGCCAAGAATTGCATTACTGTTAACCATTGAAGAAATGCATTGAATCGGCTGCATTAGGGCAATGTCAAATACAGTGTTTAATTTCCTAGTTTGATATTGTTGGACCTGGCCATTTTTGCGGTTTCATCCCCAGACTTTTTGCCACCTTCCTCCTATTTTTTCTGACCTGTTGCTCTAGGACTCTGAGCATTTTATCACTGCTGAGTATGATTGACTTGTACCTATTTGGCACATTTAATTTACCTGTAAGTCTCTTGACCAGTAGTATCTCTATACCCAGGGCCTGTAAATTAAATGCTATTAGTGGGCCTGTATCGCTGCTTGTGCCACCCACTGAAGTAGCCTTTCAAACCTGTCTCAGGACTGCTAGTGCAGGGCCTGCATGCACAGTTTACTGCCACAGGGACCTGACATCTAAATGTACTTGCCAGGCCCAGAACTCGCCTTTTACTACATGTAAGTTACCCTCTAAGGTAGGCCCTATCTAGCCCTATGGGCAGGGTGCTATGTATGTAGAAGGCAGGACATGTGCCTGGCTGTGTGGCCTGTCCTGGTAGTGACAAACAGCCTATCTGGTTTCTCACTGCTGTGAGTGCTGCCTTCTTATACGATTGTATTGGAAATGCCCTGCCTTATGTCTAATTTATGAGAGCTAGCATGGTCATGTTTGGTATGGTTGTAATGGTAGTGAGAAATGCTGCTTACTGGTGTAGGTGGCCTTTTTTATTATCATTACAGAAATGCCACTTCTAGAAAGTGAGCATTTCTCTGTGCTTATTGCTCTGGTGTTTTGCAGCTTGACACTAATCCACGTCAGGGCAGAGTGACAGTTGGGGTTTGTGCATACTGTACAGACAGCCTATAAACAGGGAGGGTGGAGGTGTCACAGAGGTGCATCTGCATTTTGAATGGTCTTCCT
The DNA here is from genome assembly GCF_031143425.1 of Pleurodeles waltl. Taxonomy (NCBI): domain Eukaryota; kingdom Metazoa; phylum Chordata; class Amphibia; order Caudata; family Salamandridae; genus Pleurodeles; species Pleurodeles waltl. The sequence goes on from NC_090450.1 coordinate 49,521,228, forward strand.
GGGCTGAGAGAATGGGAGATACATGCATCTGTAAAGACTGTGCCCTGGCCTCACACAAAGGGCTTGTTTACCCCAAACTGATGTCTGGAACCTGAGCTGGAAGAGAGAGGGGACACTTCTGGAACCAGTTGTAACTGGTTGGAACCTCCTTTCCCCCTCTTTGTTAAACCTTTGCAAAACTGAGTATGAGTACAGGGGGTTTTGCCCATGAAAATGGACACAGAATGCTGCTGGAGGGACTCACCAGGAACCGCCTTGGACTGCTGCTGCTGTGCTGACCTGTGACCTGCTGGATCACTAAGAGGAACTGCCACTGACTGCATCGACCTTGTGCTGGGCCCTGATGCCCTGTGTGCCCCTTGTGACCCCAGAGGATGGGTCCTGTGTCCCCTGCCCTCTGCAACCCTAACTTTCCTTAACAAAGCGCATGAGGAGCGCTTTGCTTTTGATGGGTATAGCTCCTGATGAGTGCTCTACTGTGTGTGCCCTAAGCACCTTGAGAGCACCCTTGTTAGATTTCTCAGTCACCTTGAATACGCGCGATTTGTCCCATGCCCTGAAGAGCGCTTCTTCCCTTGGAAATCACTGCCACGACACAGGTGTTTTTGATTGACAAGCGCATTGAAAGCGCGCTCCTTGAAGTGCCCCAGAGTGAAGACTGGAACGAGAACGCTCCTAACGGTGCCATTGGGGTGAAGCATGCTCAGAGGAGTGCCCCCGGGACACCAACAGGCACCGCCTTTGGCCTAATCACCGCTGAGGTCTGGGCGGGCTGCATTAGACTTGCACATCAGATCGGGTGTGGCCGAATTAGTTGAGGCTGACAGTGCGGGTGGGGAGGAGGACTCATCGGAGGCACCCCTGCTCCACCGAGGCCCCAGTGCTGTGTTCTGAGGACAGGCAGGGAGGAGGCCTCATCGGAGGCTCTCCACCCCACCGGGCCCCCATCTTGTTCTAGGCGGTCGCATGCGGGACTGAAGCTTCATTGGAGGCACCGCACACCGCTCGCCCCCTTCTCTTATGTGCGCTGTTCCCCTCAGCCCCCTGGAGGGCTGGCTGTGGCCCCAAGGGGGGGTCACAGGGACTGTGGGTGCCCAGGTCGGGCACAGGCCCCAGGAGGGGCCCCTGTAAAAGAACGGAGGGGATGTGTGCTGCCCCCCTCACTCCCAAATTATAAATTGGTCCCCGTTTTGGCGCTGAGGAGCACGGGGCCCTCTTTTCTTCCTCATGGCACTTGAGATGCTGTTACCATATAAAGACAGGTAGATTTCAGGGGCAACTTGTTCAGTGGGGGCATTCAGGCTGATATGTTTCTGCGCCTGACTTGCTATATATTTCTAATATTCCTTTTAAGGGAATTCTGGGAATATGAAGCTAACCTGTTTTCTTTTTATGATGTGCCATATGTTTGGTAATGTTCCTGTTATGGACACTTACGCTAAACTGTTTTTATGACTTGCCATATTTTTCCTAATGTTCCTGGTATGAACATTTATGAGGATCGTATGATGTTCATTATTGTAGTAAAGTTTTCCTGACTACTGCTTATGATGCAGAGTAATGAGTAACCTGTGTGCTATATGTGACTTCTTCTGATTTGTTTGGGTAGCAGGGTATTACTGACATTGTGTTTGGTCTAATAATGTTGTGTACAATGCAGTTTATTTTTATATGACCTGGTGTTGTGTTTCCTTTGTTGTGGGGATAGTGCATCACATGTGTTGTGTGTGTTGTGCAAACACTTTACACATTGCCTCTGGGAGAGGGCTGACTGCTTGTGCCAAGCTACCAAGGGGGTGAGCAGGGGTTATCTTGGGTGTGTAACTCCCTAGCCCTGACTAGAGTGGGTGGGCTCTGCCTAGCTTAGGTGCATACTGGAGCCAACCAGAAATCCCATTTCTAACAGACATTTAGTTCATTTTTTCCCATTTTTGTGACCTGTATAAGAGCTGAGCCTTCCAATTAAGTCATAGGTAGCACTGGGCCCATCCTATGACCATCAACCCGGCTCAGTGCTTGGGTTTTGGGGCCTCAAATAGACAATTGTGGATAGAGATTAGTTGTGACCCTACTTTAGACCTTTACAAGAGATCATACAGCGCGACTGCAGTCCTGTGGAATGTGTGAATTTGTTCTATGGATCTACTTCAATTATTTGCATATCCCAGCTGTTCTCAGCTCCATATCATTACACTGCAGCTCCCTGATTGGCAGAAGGTATGCACTGGATGTCAAAGTTAGAGAACGAATAGAATGATTGTTCATATTTATTTTTTTCCTACTTACGTTTTGACCGTGCGAGCATGAGAATATTGTGTGAACAGAATGTTATCGAGGCCTTGGCTGCCCTGCCATGTCTGGGATGCTACTTGCAGTCGCAGATAAGTTTTGTAGCTTTTCTGTGCAGATGTGCTGTGGAGGGAAATGCTTTGAGTTTATTTTTAAAAAGAGTTCAGATTGTGGCACTGAATCAGTACTACAAGGGAGTCTTTTTAGTTAGATTCTTCTCAGTGCATAATGTTTGTGTGTGTAACTAGACACTGGGCCCATTCATAAAGATTGATATGTTTGTCTCCAAAGTGACCTCCGGCAGTGCAAGCCTCTCATAAATAAGCCCCTTTGTGTATCAGCCCCCTGACCTTTTGTCTTTCAAAGTGAAATTTTCGTTGAAGTTAGTTTCTGAATTTATTTTGTCAAATTAGCAAACCCATTGCAACATGTGGTGTTGGAATGATGCCTTTGCTGTTTCTTGAAGTGTTATGAACAGTGCATACCTGTCATACATCCATCATCCTAGGGAATTTGCTTTTTTTGATCATTGTGTATACTAAGCATAGACTTTAGGCCTGATTCAGAATTCAAACGCCATAAATTCTGCATCCACCACCACCATAAATAGCACCGCCACGCCGGATGGGGTAGAAACTCGGCCATAGTTAGACATCTCCATCACTGCAGCACAGAGGCAATATTTTGTCATTAGAACTTCTGACAACAGTGACAATTCCCCTGGCAGGATGTATGAGAATATGTCGAAACACTGAAAAGTACATCTTTAATATAAATGTATGCTCTCTTAACTGAAATTAAATTAATGTGGCTGCGGTGTTTGGGGACCACAGATGGCCAAGCTTTTACACTGTGAAAGCTGGTCCATTTTAAGCCCAGGTTAGAGCTGGACTCGGTTGGGATTTTAAAGTCTAGCATTTTTCGCTCGTAATATTTATGTAGCATGGGTTGCTTTGGTAATCAATATTGACTGCTTAGGATGTCAGTATCCCTACTGAGTATTGTTTCAAGATATTTGTTAATGTTTTCTTGACCTCCAAACACACTCTTCAATCACAGCCCCATCTCTTAATGCACCTTAACGCCCAGAGTGAGTAGTGCGGTGATATGAGTAACAGCTAAAAAAAACTACATTTTCAAACTTTAATATATTTGTTTGAAAATAGGGTTCGAAATTCACCTTCAAATGTTATGATTGACAGAACCTATATTTACCTCCGGCTTCATACATCATTTTGTTTTCTTTTGTGACATTACAGATCCATGTACTTCTTTTTTCCAAGGTTATTCTTAGCTTCCACGTCGGCAGACCTGGTGGTGTGACTTTGCTTTTTGCCGTGCTTGTGACTGGATATCCTTAACCGGACGGTTATAGAAGGCTTGCATAGGCCAGTGCTTAATTTGTGCTTGTTGTTTCCGGTGCTGAGCACCGGCACTTATTTTTGAAGGCCGGGGCTTATTCTTGTGCCTCAAGCATCTGCCACGAGCAAAAGACATATATGGGACAGACGGAGGAAGGGAAAAAATAAAAAGCGTCACAAAGGGAGAAAGTATAAAGCTGCTAGAGTGAGCTGAAGGGGCAGAGAGTGGATTTATATGGATTGAAGAGGTCCGAGATGGCTTCAGGATTACGCTGCCTCAGTATTCCGTGTTCACACATTTAATTGCCGCAGCCGCGTGTTTAAGAGGGGGGCTTTGGGCACCGGCACCGGCACCTTTTTATTTACAAATTAAGCACTGGTATAGGCACTTCCCTCTGTTCAAGGGAAACGTAATTACTTTGGTCCTTTGTCTTTCCAACCTTCTCCGCAGCGAGAGAAAGTATTTCTTGTCGCCCCTGCCCTGTTGATGGTTTTTTAAGCACTGAAGGAAGGACTGTGGAATCTCATCTCCCATGGCAACAGATGCTGAGCTCACTTCTGACACAAGCTATGCCATAGATACTGCAGGAACATCAAATCACAGCAAAGCGAATTACACCCGACAATTGTGACCTCGAAGAGCGCCTGTAACTAAGTACATTCACTTCCGCCTAGAAACATGCCAACATGGGCAGGATAATGTGGCCACCGAACGACGGGGGCATCTGGTAAATTGCCGACCTGAGTTACAATGAAATACCGTATCCTGTAAATCAGACATCTGACCCTTGCCTGTTGCACAAAAAGCAAGGAGAGAGTCTACATGATTCACTCATGACTCACACCAGAAAAAGCTGCTGTTTGTTCGGCAAAATACTGAATCTACTGTAGTTTAAAGAAACCTAAAAAATAAGCACAAAAAGCTCGTTTTTTTACTTGTGGGTTAAGAATATCAGCATATTACCCAAAACCAGTGGGTGGCTGGTTAGCAATTTCAATATTAAAGTGGAAAAAGAGGTAAAAAGCCAGAGGTAGAGGGATACAAGATAGTGGACTGTTAATAGGAATAACGAGGGTACATAATGAGGCGCATACTGTATGGGGAAAGAAACTGAGGCCCGTCTTTAAGGAAAAGTGGCGCATCAGCTATAAGCCTACAGGCACCTAACGACACCATGGTTGCACCGTATTTATAATACGCCGCAACATGGCGGTCGTTAGCACAAGAGCATCAAAATATTTGACACTATTGTGGTGCTTTGCTACACTAGCGTAAAAAATGTTGACCCTAGTGCAGCAAAGTTCAAGGAGGCCCATAGGTTACCATGGTAACATTTTAACTCCTGCTCTGAGCAGGCGTTAAAAATTACGCCAAAAATGGCACAGTGAAATCTTTTAAATTCCACTGTGCCATTTTTGCGGGCCTCCTGGCGCCGGAATGTTCCTTTGCATACATTATGCCTGGCGCAGGCATAATGTGGCTCATGGGGTTAAAAGGTGGTGCAGTGAAAGCATTGCGCCACTTTGTAAATACGGTGCGGCAGAAAAGCCCCTTTAGGGCCGCATTAGCGTAAAAAAAATTAAACTATTGAGGTGCTAAGGTTGAGCTAGGGGCTCTCCTATATGGCCCTAATTTTGGATGAGCTGTAGTGAACTTGGAAATGTGTTGCCTACCATTAAAAATAAGATAAGAAAAAATAGGGAGGAAGAGAAGGATAGACAGATAAAGACCATGGGAGCAGGAAAATAGGATTAGAAAGATGAAAGAAGACATAAGCGGTATTCCCCTGAACAGCTATTAAAACAAGCATTTGCAATGCAATGGGTCTCACGTTTGCTCGAGCTAGAACAATTAGCATTGTAAACTCCTTATCGGAATTTTCTTCCCATATAAATTGAAAATGAAAAGTAAAACAGTTTCACATAACTAACCGGACCTTTCTTGCCATATAAACTGAAAAGGAAAAGTTTCACATATGCAAGCTGATGGCTGCCATCAGTGCAAAGCAGACAGACAAAGGGAAATAAAAGATCACTCGCAGTGAAACCTATCGGCAAAAGTGCAATTATTCATGTAACTGGCAAAAGTGCAATTATCTACTTAACCAACAAAAGTGCAATTACCTATGTAACAGGATCGATATCATGCAAAGCGCTCAACTTCTGCCCAGCATGATCGCGGTGCGAAAAAAGGGAAAAAGTAGTCCAGAAACCTGATGGAAAACATGGAGCCTCGTATGATTTCAGTACTTGGTCGGAGCACTCGAGGAGGGCTAAACATCGGAAAAGGCATGACGTATGCATGCCTTTCACTAATGAAAGCAAGCAGATTTTAAAATGCAAGCCCACGAAACAATGAAAGAAACTGACGTGAAATGGGCGTGGTTTGAAGCCCAAAGAGAGGTTACAACACGGGACGGAGTGCTTTGCGCTTGCCCCTAAAAAAGGAAAACAACACTCACTAAAACCATTTGGGAATGGAGGTGACGGAAAAACTTTTCTATGCAAATTTTCTTGAACAACCAACAGAGACGACCAATTTCAAGATTAATGGCATTTACACTTACTTTCCATTATTTTGTGTCCACTAAATGGTATAAACTATTCCTTTTGAGAATGTTCATTGATAGCATAGGAGAAACTGTTTCTCAAAATCGGTTGTATGAATCTCGCTTCTCTGAAATCCCCTGCAACGGTGTTGTCTTAAGGATTTTTCGGGCCACGAGCAAGGCATATTTTGGGGTCCCTTGTTTGTAACAGCTTTGAATTTTATTACCATTTGTTTGTAGTTGAAGCCTGTATGATGGCAAACAAAGTTTTGGAAAGGTGTACAGACAAAAGCAATTGAAAGATGTCTTTCAAAGGGCCCACAAATCCCTCAAGGTGACACTTGGCAAAAAGGTAAAGTTAGGCAGATAAAAGAAAAGATGTTGGCGAAATAGGAATACGCAGAGGTGAGACAGAAAGAAAGAAAGTTCCCTTTCCGCAGGGGCCCTGAGAAAGGTGGGGAATCTTAGTTATTGACCACTTTGCCCATGCCTTAAAACGTCTCTGTCCTACAAGTATAGTAACATGAGTTTGCACTGTATGGTTCAATATAATGTGAGTGGAATAATGCACGACTTTAATTCAAACAGGTCACATTTGCCTGAGACAGATGCAGAAGGGTCTACTCTGTCCTGCAACGGTTCTCTGTAAAAAGGAAAATGTTTTTTTCACCTATGAAGTGGCCACTAGATTATTTTGGGGCAGTACAATCAGCACTACTAGAATGATGGTTGGGATGTGACATAGGCCCAGACTTGGAGGATCCTCATGGGCTGAGTAAATGATCAAAAGGGCCAGTGTTATATATTATGTAAGAATCCAAAGCCACATTCATAACATGTGATTCTCCTTCTTTAAGGTATTCACTCAGCAATCACTCTAAACCCCTTGAAACCGGTTTGATATATCAGACATTTTGGTGACCAAATGGCTTACATTTATCCAGGAAACATTGCCAACTTATTAGTGTGTCAATCGATTTATGTCTTTTAGGCTACACTAGGAACTACCCTTGCACCACTAGGGACTCTTGATATTGTGGAGCCACACAAACTCACTTGGATAAGCCAAAACCCTATGTCCTTCAAATTACTGTTTCCAGCCCAGCACATCCAGTCCCAAAATACCTTGTCACATCCTGAAAGATATAGCTGGACAACATATTGATCCCTGCTTGACCAAAGGCCTCCAGCATACCTCTAGGAAATCCTGCAAACATATCCCGGGATTTTATTCGAAAATAGAATGCCACCTATACTTCAGAGGGATATTAAAACATGGGTTTTCTTTCCCAGCTGCAGAAACAGAATTATCACTGATTCTATGAGTTTTGTTTTAACAAAATAAAGTCCAAGAGGCAACAATCCTGAATCAGTTTTCCCTATTTAACCACAGTTAAACAATATGTATGATGTGTTTTTCCCCATGTATTGCACCTCTTTGAAACTTTAAACCATTTAGCTACAGTAACAGTTTTAGTGCAACACAATAGGGGTACATCTATGTGCAAAATGCCTAGCACAATTTGCTCTTACGGTTTCTATACCTTCTGCATTGATAATACTGCCATAGTAATTTTGTTCAAGCTCCCAAAGCATCCCTTTGTTATTATGTCCCAGTGCCTAACATCCATCTCCCTTGCAATTGTGAATGATACCTTGCATTTCTCCCCCTTCCACCTGGAAACCATACTCCTTTCTGCTTAGGCCTCTGTTATGTGCTTGGTTGTTAAATCCACCAAACGTGCACATAGGGTAAATAGTGATTCCAGGGGCGTTCGGTTACAAAAATGTGTTGAATGACACCGATTTTGCGTTTTTACTGTGTACTGCTGAATCAGTATTTCCCTCATGTGTTAAATGCAAATCTGTCTTATTTAGTGCATGAGGTAAATACTGGACAAGATAAATAACTCATGCACAAAACCAGGAAGTGCCCCTTTTCATGCAATGGAAGTTCCTAGACTAGGGACATTAATATCTAGAGAACAGAAACAGCCAGAACTGGACACAAAAGGACCGTAGGACATCATAAAAGTACATCAACTACTCCTACTCATGTGGGGGTGTGCAGGCATTCGTTTTGCATGAACTAAGCACTTGAAACAAGATAAACAGAATCCAATGCCATCCTGTGATGTCACTCAGTCATGAAAAGTAGAAACCTGCCTTCCTCTTCTGTCATGGACCCAGGCAGGGAAAGAAAGAGGAGGTTTACGGATCCTGAGCAGGAGATCCTGGCCAAGGAGGCAAGAAAAACTATGACTGTCTAATGTGCCATCTCATGCTGAAGATCTCAACAAAAACAAACAAAAATTTCCTTTAGAAAGAGATAATGGACACAATCAGTACTGAATGAACATATCCACATGATGCTGAGAACATTCAAAACAGGTCCCAAACTTTGAAATCCGAGGTACTTAAGCGAGTTGCGGAGCACAAACACTAAAGAATGGCAAATTATGGTGGTTCTCCTCCTCAGCTCTACTTAGCGCTATATAAAAAATGCTGCACATCTTCAGCATGTTTGGAGTGGCAGACATGAAAGGAGGTCTCGTGTTCATAGGAATCCGAGGTCAGAGACATGAGATTTGCAATGGAAGTACATGTGGCTGTTAAAAAGTTGACTTGTCTGAGAATCATCATATATGTGATGTCATAGGGTCTAACAACTCTCTAAAAGTACTACTGATGTATTGTGTTTGTACTACAACTATCATAATGCATTATAACCTTGATTATAAAGAGTTGCTCCCTATGTTGGGCTCCAGAGAATCCATAATGATGAAAATATGTTTTGTATGGTGACCGTATCAAGCCTGTATTTCCTTTAGGTCTCGAGTTGTCTCATATTTTTTGGTTCCAGCCTTACTCTGTCAGTCCTAGACCTCATCCTGCATTGCTGCACCATTTGAGGTCATTGATTGGTGGCCCGGTTTCCATCCCCCAGTTGCATAGTTTTTTTTAGCAGGACATGGTTCTGCCTTAGCATGATGTAGTGGCCTAGCAGTGCTGCAACCATGGTGATGTTCTAGGGAGTGGAAGTGTGAACTGCTGCAATCAACCTATGAGAGCTTGACCTGCCTATGGCTGTTTCTGGAGGTCTGACCTCCATAAACACATGCCTATTTGCAGGCATGTGTGAGGGTTTATTTTTCTCACCTCAAAATTGTATGTACTGTGCTTTTTTTGCATTATTGGATTGGTTTTAAATGTTTGTATTGTTTTAAAATGTTTCTTTCATTCCTTACACTTTCAGAAAATTTTAGTACCTGCTTTTGACTAGAGGTATTTTAAGGTAGTTTCTGCTGCTTTTCAATGACCTCTCATACTAGTAATTGGGTGTTATTCACCCCATCCATTATTTGCCACATGAAGTAAATATCACATGGTGTAAATAGCACGTGTTAAAGAGTGTCTGTGGACCGGAGACATGCAGTATTTAGCACATGTAATAAATATCACATGCAGTTTTTAACTCATGATCAGTGTTCAGTAAGTTCTTGTTTTATTTACCATGGAGTGTGCTCATAATCAAGGACTTGGTGTATTATATTTCTCTGCTTTCCTTCTCCAAGCATGAGTTCCACAAATCCACAAACATTAAGCAAAGAACAAATCCTATGATATGCTGACATGAACCACATGCTGTGTGTGATTACAGCCTAGCTTATTACACTTGAATCACCATGGACTCCAAGTTAACTATGAATGTCCAAGTGGACAAATTAGCACAAACAAGCTTCATCACCTTGAAGACTCTACGACGCATCTTCCCCCACCTCGGATTTCCACACAAGGTGCAAGCTACTATCTCGCTTGAACTATCCAAACTGGATTATGCCAACTGCCTCTACCATGGATCATTTCTATCTAATATGAAAAAACGACAACATATTCAGAACACCGCAGCCAGGCTACTATTATATGTAAAGCCGCAAGCCCACATCTCCCCTGCCTTGAGAGCACTACACTGGTTATCTGTTGCCAGAAGATGCACTTTCAAGCTGCTTTGTATCACCCACAAAGCTATACATGGAACAGGACCGCTTTTTATCAGAAACAAAATAACCAAATACATTCAACAAAGAAACCTCCGCTCAAGATTGGCACCCCGCCTTAGAATACCACCATACAAGAAAAAGACTATAGGTGGTACATCCTTCTCCGTTCAAGCAGCCAAACTATGGAATTCATTACCCCCCACTATAAGATCCACAGATAACTATCTTGTCTTCAGAAAACTACTCAAGAGTTGGCTCTTTCCTTCATAACCACCATATTCAAACAACTATGGACTGCATATGCCTGTGTCGATAAATATTTTTTCTGATTATGTGTATATTTCTAGTTATGTATAGTTCTTTGAAAATATGTATCGATACTATGTCATAACAATAAACTACACTCACAGTCTTTAAACATGTTTAACTAAGTATATTTACCCATGGTTTTAAATATGTATTGTATGTACATATATGTGTGCATATGTGTATTCGTGTGTGTGTGTGTGTGTGTGTGTGTGTGTAGATATATATATGTATGTATGTATATGTGTATGTAGTTCTGTGCTTGGCATGTTCATGGCATGGCTCCTGGGTGGGTTGTTATACTAGATAGCTATGAATCTCTGCTCTCATCTTATATCACACTCATCTACCCGTCATCATATGTCATGTCTCTATCAATCTATCCTCCATTCCCACTCTGACTCATCCCAAATCCATTCTACTACTTTAATCTCCTAATCAACTCTGCCTAAGCTCTTCCCTCCGCTTCCACATCTAACTCACCAAACCTCACTTTACTACCACGACCTCCCAAACAACCCCACTAAAGTCTCCCTCATCTATCTCACCCTGCCACTATGATCCCCCTAACCCCTTCCACAGACTCTTCCCTCCTCCATCCTCCTTTACTCATCCCAAGCTAAATCTTATTACTATATACCCCAATTAACACTTCTGGATTCTTACCTCCTCCACCCCTCCATTACTCCAGTCAATCTAACTAACAAACTCTCATATCCGCGGCTCAAATTAACTCACAATAATACTAAAACTGTATTCATATTTTCCTGATACTAATCCATCACTAATTCTTGTTGGGTTCCAGAATAGCGTGCTACTCGCCGAAAAGCACTTTAACGCCTAGTCATGGGTAGTAAGCGCTATATAAATACTTTTACAATACAATACTGCAGCCGGCTGACTACCAAATCTACCTGTGTGTTATTCATTTTCTATCATGCCCTATAATGTATAGTAGTGCAGTAAGATCTCCCAATCTATACATTATTTTACAGGCAGTGGTTCCCAACCTTTTGATTTCTGTGGACCCCACTTTATCATTACTGCAACCTGAGGACCCCCCCCACTGAATCATTATCGGAATCCAGGGACCCCCCCACTAAGTCGATACTGGAAGCTAGGGACCTAATCTATTAATAATATTTAAGTTACTAAGCAGCCGCAGACCCAATGAGAATGCTTCGCGGACCCCCAGGGGTCCCCGGACCACAGGTTGGGAACCACTGTACAGCGCTGTATCTGTAGCATCTTAGAGACATAAAATCATATACTCGGTTGCATATCTCATTTCTGGTATGCAGATCACTCAAAAAATGAAAAAATGAGCAGTACGTTCCTAAAAGATATTAAAGGGTATGTAGCATGCAGGTTTGAAGAGTGAGACCTGAGGCATAAGACTGAGCGGCTTGCTTGCTGTGTCCTTGAAGTACCGGGACAGTTCTCTTCGTTTCTTTTATTTGTTCTTTCACCTCCTATGACTGCTCGTGCCCCCCATCCGTCCACTAAGAAGAGACGTCTGTGGGTGGCTTCGCCCTGCGCACCATTTTCAAGGATTTGTGTCACCCCGTGTTTCTTTACATTTCAACCGCCCGAAAAGTTAGCTAACATGTGATCGCTGAAGACACAGAGGGGGTTATTCTAACTTTGGAGGAGGTGTTAATCCGTCCCATAAGTGACGGAAAAGTGACGGATTTACCACCAGCCGTATTACGAGTCCATTATATCCTATGGAACTCGTAATACGGCTGGTGGTATATCCGTCACTTTACCGTCACTTTTGGGACGGATTAACACTCCTCCAAAGTTAGAATAACCCCCAGAGATCCTTACCATGCAGATGGGCATCTCTAAACTTAGTAGGCGGTTCTCCTTGGTAAAGCAGAGGCCGGGGTCTCTACAAACCTGGCAGGCGGTGGGTCACCAGATAAATGTTTAATGAGTCCCCAAGTTTTCTTTTAAATTAACATCTCTATTACAGCAGTGAAGTGGCTTATAAACATGAAATGAAACACATATATGTAGAAGTGATTTCACAATGCATTTCCTTTGTCCAAATGCCTTTCTGGTATAAACATTTCACCCGCCCGAAAAGTTAGCTAACTGGTGATCGCTGAGGTCGCAAGAGGTGTATTTTCACTGGGGCGGCATCACTTTCATAAAATGTCCCTGGGTTCAGCATTTCATTAGAAAACATTATAGGATCATTCAAGTAAACTGTAGAGGATTAAGAGATCAGACGGGCTGAAATGAGAAATCACAATTGGAAATGAATGGTATTTCTATGCTAGGGGTTCTTTTTGAAGCTTTAATTCCGTTCAGCTTTGTAGATAATTGTTTTTTTTGTTTTTTTATTGAAACCAGATTTTCCCAAGTGGTATTAAATGTCGTTTGCTTTCAGGCAATGGGTGCTTACAAAATGGTTTTAGGAGAAACAATCTTTGTTTATTCTCAATTAATACGTGATTGTTTTTTTTTTTTAAGATGAATATTGAGCAGAGTTCTTAAGGGTCTGATGACAATAATTAACATAGGGTTCAGTAAAAATGTGCAATGTGTGAAAGGAAACTGTTGGAATGTGCTAAACCTCACCGACAGTAAAGAACTTCACAAGTTCAATTACTAGTCAAAATCTCACTCCACTAATAAGGAACAGACAAGTACAAATAAGTACAGAACATTTGTACTGGTATAAAAAAGTGCAGATTCTTTTGCACACCTCTTTGCACATTGGCAAAAGATGAAGTGCAAGTTGAATTTACCCTATTTTTGTACAAATCAGGGAACCGCGAAAATAAAATGTTTCCACTTTTCAAATGTGAAAGATGAGACCATGTTTGAGGCAAGATCAATGCAATCCATGTTTAACATAAATCACAAAACAGTGCTTCATTTGATTGTTCTACATTAAAAGAAATGTAATTAATGACAGTGATGGAGTTATTCCATAAACTGGAGGAGCGCTTGACCCACCAAACTAGTGCCTCTCCTCACTACTTGGAGTCAGCGTAATCTCGGTGTTTTGATAGCTGAACTTCATCAAGCTCCACCATCCAAAAAGCTTTGCTTTGTGGCCATCCTGTACAGGGCGCAGGGTCACATTGACGTCCCCACTCAGTTTAGCACTGTAAGCAGGACTACCACCACTGGTGTTCCCTGCTTGGTTCTGCCATGCAAGGCAAGACACACTAGGGCAGGGAAAACAAGCAATGGCCTCCACACAAAGGAAGAAAAATAGTTCCCTATCTGTAAGGCCACAGTTTTTGCCTCTTTAAAAAATTATTGCTGTGGGAGTTTATTTCGGAAAAATAACAAATGAGAGACAAGTGGACCAAACCAGAATTCATCTGTGTCTTTGCTGCATCTGCTAGATTTCCTAGTGTACTGAAGACACAGAGGGGGTTATTCCAACTTTGGAGGAAGTGGTAATCCGTCCCAAAAGTGACTGTAAAGTGACGGATATACCACCAGCCGTATTACGAGTCCATTATATCCTATGGAACTCGTAATACGGCTGGTGGTAAATCCGTCACATTTGGGACGGATAACCACCTCCTCCAAAGTTGGAATAACCCCCATAGATCCTTACCATGCAGGTGAGCATCTCTATACTTGGTAGGCAGTTCTCCTTGGTAATGCAGAGGCCAGGGTCTCTACAAACCGGGCAGGCCGGTGGGTCACCAGATAAGTGTTAAATGAGTCCCCAGGTTTTCTTTTAAATTAACATCCTTACTACAGAAGTGAAGTCGCTTCTAAGCACGACATGACCACACATATATTTAGAAGTGATTTTACAATTCATTTCCTTTGTCCAAATACCTTTCTGTTATATAGCTAGGAGGAAATGTGGTTTCTGTTTTCCCTGATAGCCAAGCAGAATAAAAGTGCAGAATAGCTTTTTCCCATTGATTACAATGGTGTAAGGTTCATACAATTAGCCTGCTGAATGTCAAGTGTGTTCCTCCTAAATGCTGGATGTTTTTTCTGTGCCTGTGCTTGATTCTTATCAAATGAATTGCAGAATTCTGCACTTCGGAAAACAGTTCAAAAACTTTTTTTCAGGTATTGCTTGGACTGGTAAGTAGAACCACATCATGCCATGAAGCATTCACACACGCAGACCAGAATGGCTTTGACCGGGGGAGAAAAATCTTGCAGGCTACACCCCCTCATGGAATTTTTTTTACACCACTTCACAGTTTGGTCTGCATTGCACCAGATCTAGAAAAGGCATTTGACACATTCAATTGAAATTATTGTTTGAAAGTACTAACCTTAATGGGCTTCGGAAAGTGGATACTTACACTATCCTAACTGCACTACACTTTATCCACATGCCTTGTTCGAGTAGGCAACCTCGTTTCATTTCCATTGACTAGTTGCAGAGGCACCATAGAGGACTTTTCTTTCTCTTATTCAGGTTGGTGAGGGAAAATAGACAGGTGCATTGAAAAAGTATTTTTTCAAATGTAATTCTGGATTTGGTGTAGACTGGCAGAATATAAAACTAGTCTTATATTTGCCTTTAAGAAAAATAGTATTGTCTTTACCGTAAATGGTGCGGACACTTGAGTAAGCTGTGGGCAGTTCAACAGTAGACCAAGGGGGTCATTACGACCCTGGCGGTATAAGGTGCTTACCGCCGTGCAGAAGACCGCCAATACACCGCCGCGGCTGCGGTAGACCGCCACAGCTATTATGACACACATCACGGAATCCGCCGAAATTCAGACACCCACACAATACCGTCACACCAAAGGTCAGCGATAAACATGCGGAAACAAATCCTCCACCTCCACGCCAACAGAAACATGCCCATGCTATTATGACCCACGAATCCACGCAGCGGTCTTTCAACCGCGGTATTCCATTGGCGGTACACACCGCCGCGCTCAAAATACACACACCTCTCCAAAACACCGCCACATAGGACAATTCAAAATACACACACCTGATACACATACAAACAACAATCCCACACATCCAATACAATATAAAACACACACTCACATCACCCACAAACCCCTACGACCACAAATTAGAGACGAAGGCCAGAGAGAGACAGCACAGAATAGATAACACCATCACACAGAGGCACACTACACCATCACCCACACAACATCCACGCACAAAACACCACATACCACTACACTCACCACACTCATCAACACATACACCACCCCACACATCACACTCACCACCCCATGTCACGCCAAAGACACCCCCGCTTCTCCGAGGAGGAGCTCAGGGTCATGGTGGAGGAAATCATCAGGGTAGAGCCACAGCTATTTGGCGCACAGGTACAGTACACATCCATAGCCAGGAAGATGGAGCTATGGCAAAGAATAGTCGACAGGGTCAACGCTGTGGGACAGCACCCAAGAAATAGGGAGGACATCAGGAAGAGGTGGAACGACCTACGGGGGAAGGTGCGTTCAACGGTATCCAGGCACCACATTGCGGTACACCGGACTGGCGGCGGACCCCCACCTCCTCCCCCACAACTAACAACTTGGGAGGAGCAAGTCTTGTCCATCCTGCATCCTGAGGGCCTCGGAGGAGTCGTCGGAGGAACGGACACTGGTAAGTCTAATCTTCACTATCATATCACCCACCCTACCTGCATGCTATCACACACCCCAACCCTCACACCCTCCCCTATCACCCTAACTCCTCACTAATCTACCCATAACACCAACCACCCATCCCAACCCCAAGACCTGCATGACACAACTAAGCATGGACACCCATCACTAAAGCATGCCCACTGCACAGACCCACAACACCCCACAACCATCACCACACAAGCCCCCACACAGGAATGCCTGCACTGGGGTTCACGCACACCTATCCATTGCACACCATGAAACACACACATGCAATAATCATGTTCTCATACCCCTGCAGGAACCCGAAGGACCGTCATCACACCAGAGGGTCCAGACAACACCACTCCACCCCCAGAAGAGGCCCACAGTGACGACAGCAGCTCTGCCCTACTGGATCTTGATGACTAGCCCGGACCATCGTGGGTCTCAGGACAGTCGGTTCCCCTTGCCCAGCCACAGCCCAACACCGAACTGCCACCCTCTGGGAACACCAGCACAGCACCCACCCAGCGGACCCATACCTCCCTACCCAGGACAGGTCAATCAGCGGTGTGTCCACCACTACAGGGCACCCAGACTAACCTACCACCCCAACAACAACAGGGACCTGGGGGCAGTGGTAGTGGGCACACGGTCCAGGGGACGGAGGCACAGGAACACAGGGGAACTGGGAGGGCTGCTGTGCGACAGAGGGAGGACAGGCCAAGGGAACCCACTCTCAACGAGGCCCTCTCCTCCATCATGGGAGCATACCACCACTCCCAGGAGACGATGGCAACGGTCCTGGACAAGTTGCAGGAGACCCTGCGCCTGCAGGAGGAGCAGTATTTGGGGTTCAGGGAGGAGCTCAGGACCATCGGCTCCGCCCTGGGCACCATCGTAGGGGTGCTGACGGACATTCAAAAGACCTTGAGGGACACTGTGGCACTCCAAGGGGCCCCTGACACTAGCCAGGACGACAAACTGCCCACCACCTCCGCCGGCGCTAGTGGACAGGACGCCCCACCACAGGACCAACACACCAGCACCCCACCCCCTGCAGACGGACAACCACCACGCAAGCGGGCCCTGAGATCCAGGAACAGGACAGAGCAAGATGGCAAGACTCCCGCCAGGAAATAAGACTACCTTGATTGTCCCCCCACTGTCCCACCTTGTTACCCTGTCCAGATTGGAACTGCCCCAGCTCCACTTCCAATGGCCAGATGTGCAATGTACCTGTGAGACTAATAGACTGGACTCTGCCATGGACATTATTCCACCATGTCCTCTCCCCATTTCACAACCCCCCTACATTTTTATGCACTTCAATAAACACCCTTGAAACGTCAATAATATTGGAGTCAGTCAATGATTGTGAACTTTGTATTGTCAATACAGTGTTAAAAAAGGTTAGCCATTGGAAGGTCAACATACCAATGTCACACATCACAAGCCTTTCAAGGGTGCAAGCAGTTGACACGTAGGTCAACACATTAGTGAAACTGAAATGGAAGGGGACAACTCTGTTAACAAATAAGAAGTGAAATGTAGGTACAGGATAGAGGTAGACGTGTGAAATGTAATATAATGTGAAACATGAAATTGTACTCACCTGTGTCTCATTGAAAATATTGCAGTATGACTGACTCCCTGTTGTCGTTTTCATCTTCATCAGCTTCATCCTCATCACTGTCCACAGGCTCCCCAGGCTCCCCCGTTGCAACAACACCATCATCTGGATCATCCTCCTGCAGAAAAGGCACCTGGCGTTGCAATGCCAAGTTATGGAGCATGGAGCAGGCGATGATGATGTCGCACACCTTCTTCGGTGAGTAGAATAAGGACCCACCTGTCATATGGAGGCACCTGAACCTGGCCTTCAGGAGGCCGAAGGTCCGCTCGATTACCCTCCTAGTCCGCCCTTGGGCCTCATTGTAGCGTTCCTCTGCCCTGGTCCTGGGATTCCTCACTGGGGTCAATAGCCAGGACAGGTTGGGGTAACCAGAGTCCCCTAATAGCCATACACGGTGCCTCTGGAGTTCGCCCATCATATCAGGGATGCTGCTATTCCGCAGGATGTAGGCGTCATGCACTGAGCCAGGGAACATTGCATTTACCTGCGAGATGTACTGGTCTGCCAAACAGACCATCCGGACATTCATCAAATGATAACTCTTCCGGTTCCTGTACACCTGTTCATTCCTGCGGGGGGACCAGAGCTACATGGGTCCCATCAATGGCACCTATGACGTTGGGGATATGTCCCAGGGCATAGAAGTCACCTTTCACTGTAGGCAAATCCGCCACCTCAGGGAAAATGATGTATCTCCTTACGTGTTTCAGCAGGGCAGCCAACACTCTGGACAAGACGTTGGAAAACATAGGCTGGGACATCCCTGATGCCATGGCCACAGTTGTCTGAAAAGACCCACTTGCTAAGAAATGGAGCACTGACAGCACCTGCACGTCAGGGGGTATTCCGGTCGGATGGCGGATTGGTGACATCAGGTCAGGCTCCAACTGGGTACATAGTTCCCGGATTGTGGCACGGTCAAACCGGTAGGTCACGATGACATGTCGCTCTTCCATTGTCAACAGGTCCACCAGCGGTCGGTACACCGGCGGATTACGCCATCTTCCAATATGTCCCAACTGAAGGTGCCTAAGAAGGACAACAGCGAAAAAACTGTCAGCATTCCTCCAGGTATGTACCCACAGTCATACACAAGACTACACCAGACAATTAACCCATCCGGGAAAGGTTTTGAGTGTAGGCCTAGGTATGTGTGACGCAGTAGTAAATGAAGCCATGTGGGCCCCTGAAATGGCGGCTGTCTGACCTCTAAAATGGGACAATGGAATTGTGGGGTAGCTGCACTGGCGTTGCACACCGTCGCGGTAGGCGGTCGTAGAGCGCGGCGCAATGCTGCATTAGTTATCATTGGACCCTATGGGTCCCAGGAGCCAATGAACAGGTGCGCTGGCGGTGATGATGCGCACCGCTGCGGACGTCACCGCCGCGGACGTCACCACCATTTTCTATCTGTTCAATCACTGGATACCTGACCTTCGACAGGAGAGGACCTACACTGCTAGTGCTGCTTTGACCTCGGTCTGAAAGCGACGATGGCTGCTGTGTCTGGGGAAAGGGCCCCTGCCTTCACTGCACAGGAGTTGGAGAAACTTGTGGATGGGGTCCTCCCCCAGTATACGCTACTCTACGGTCCGCCAGACCAACAGGTCAGTACACAGGGAGCACGTTGTATGGGCTAGGTCTGGGTGGAGAGGGCTGGGTGGATGAGGGAAGGGGGCAGAGTACATATAACAGTCATGCATGGGGATGAATAAGCCACAGGGATAGAGTTGGGAGGGGGCCAATTACAACGACAGTGCAGTAGGTAATGACTGTTCCTCTTTCCTTGTGCATGTCATGTAGGTCAGCGCCCACCAGAAGAGGGACATTTGGCGTGCCATCGCCAAGGAGGTCCGGACCCTGGGGGCCCACCATAGACGGGGCACCCACTGCCGGAAGAGATGGGAGGACATTCGCCGCTGCAGCAAGAAGACGGCGGAGGCTCAGCTGGGGATGGCCTCCCAATGTGGGAGGGGTGCCCGTCGCACCATGACCCCCCTGATGTTCCGGATCCTGGCGGTGGCCTACCCTGAGTAGGATGGGCGCTTAAGGACATCACAGCAGACACAAGGGGGTGAGTTCAACCTCATGCAATGGATTTTGCGTGCTGTGGAGCTGTCTGGGTGTGGGTGTCCCTAGGCCAGGGCGAGTTAGGTAGGCAAGGCCCCTCCGTTATGTAGGCCATGTGGCACTCTACCCCAGCTCAAAAAAATGGCAAATTGATGTATAGTAGCCCCTTTGCCATCCATGTGGGCAGATGTCTACCATTGCCATGTGGGCCATTTCCCAGGAATTGCATGTGCAGAGGGCAGGAGCACGGCGTAATGCAGGGGGCTGCTGCGTTTGTCTTGTCCGCCAACGGTAGCGGTATGCCATGCACTAAAACTCTCTTTCTTCTGTCTCCACCCTTTTTCTGCTCTCCCTGTCCTTCTGTACATCAGCATCATCAGGCGGAGGTACAGTGGCACCGGAGTACGAGGGAGCTGCATCCCACATGGCCATGGAGGGCCACACCACAGACTCTGATTTCACCAGTGGGACGAAGGGCGAGGGGAGCTTCACGTCGGCCACAGGATCAGCAAACAGTGACATGGACTCGTCCGCCGATGGGAGCTCCGCTGTGGTGGCGGCACCATCTGTGCACCCCACTTCTACAGGTACAGCCGCCACCTCCCCTACCAGCGCCTCCCTCCCAGCAGCCCCTCAGCGTTCGCCCCGTGCCCGCTCATCCAGGAGGGTGGGCATCACCTTCGCCCCAGGCACCTCAGGCCCTGCCCCTGTCACCCCTGCTGCCCTCAGTGAGGAGGCCATTGACCTCCTCAGGTCACTCACTGTTGGGCAGTCTACCATTGTGAATGCCATCCAGGGTGTAGAACGAGAGTTGAAACATGGTAATGCATTCCTGGAAGGCATTCATTCTGGTCAGGCTGTCCTTCAGCGAACCCTGCAATCTCTGGCCTCAGCACTGATATCAGCCATTGTCCCTGTGTCCAGCCTCCCCCCTCCAACTTCCTACACCCAGACCCAATCACCTGTACCCCAGCCCATCCCAAGCACACCTACAGACCAGCATGCAGACAAGTCAACACCCAAAAGTAGCTCAAGCAAACATAGGCACCACACTCACCACAAGCACTCACACAAGCATCAGACCCATCCAGACACAGCAACATCCACTCTCTCCACTGTGTCCCCCTCCTCCTCTTCTCCCTCCTCCCTCCCAGTCTCGTCTACACACACACCTGCATGCACCACATCTACAGGCACTAGGACTCGCACCAGGACACCCATCACCACAAGCTGCTCACCTGCACTCACCACCTCCACTGCCATATACACGTCCCCTGTGTCCTCTCCCAGTGTGTCTGTGACGCCCCCTCCCAAAATACACAAACGCCAGCAATCACTCACCCAACATCCATCCACCTCACGACAGCCTCCAGTACCTGCACCTGCACCCAAAACACCTAAAGTGACACCTCCTACAACCACCTCCTCTTCCTCCACTCCCAGAGCCCCTCCAACTACCCATCCCTGTGTACGTCAGAAACTGTCCCTATGTCAAATTGACCTTTTTGCCCCCACCCCCCCCCCTCCAATTCATCAGTCCAGTCGTAACGCCTCAGCAAAAATGCCTCCAGTACCAGTGGTGCGTGTTACAGGTTTTTGGAGTGCCCCGTCCACCAGGGCAGGCAGTAGGACCCAGAGCCAAGGCACTGTCAGCCCGCCCCCTGTGAAGGCTCCGAAATTAGAGATTGGACGACGGGAGCGTGTCAAAACTCCTGGTGGTACAAACAGTGAAACGGGATCCAAGGCGATTGGTGAGTCATCTGTAACTCAAAAGAAGGTGGGGAAGGTCCTGAGGAAGTCTCCCCAACCTGTTGTGAGTGTCACGGCGGAGAAGTGCACCATCATTTCCGGCGGTCCAGACACAACCGCCAGCACCCTCGTTACTGGTCCGGAGACCACCGCCAGAGTCACAGCCCAGGAGGGCCCAAGTATCGTTACTGGTCCGGAGACCACCGCCAGAGTCATAGCCCAGGAGGGCTCAAGTAGCCCAGGAGGGCTTAAGTATCGTTACTGGTCCGGAGACCACCGCCAGAGTCATAGCCCATGAGGGCCCAAGTATCGTTACTGGTCCGGAGACCACCGCCAGAGTCATAGCCCAGGAGGGCTCAAGTATCGTTACTGGTCCGGAGCCGACCGCCAGAGTCATAGCCCAGGAGGGCTCAAGTATCATTACTGGTCCAGAGACCACCGCCAGAGTCATAGCCCAGGAGGGCTCAAGTATCGTTACTGGTCAGGAGACCACCGCCAGAGTCATAGCCCAGGAGGGCTCAAGTATCGTTACTGGTCCAGAGACCACCGCCAGAGTCATAGCCCAGGAGGGCTCAAGTATCGTTACTGGTCAGGAGACCACCGCAACCGCTGGAGTCACAGCCCAGGAGGGTCCAGAATCTCACAGCCCCGCTGGGCAATGATGGAACGTCATGCCACACACCAATGTCCAGTGTGGAGATCGTCATGCCACACACCAATGTCCAGTGTGGAGATCGTCATGCCACACACCAATGTCCAGTGTGGAGTTCATCATGCCACACACCAATGTCCAGTGTGGAGATCGTCATGCCACACACCAATGTCAGTATCTGAACCGCCATCTTAGGCTACTGCTGCACAGTCCATAGGCAGCCATTGCAAAGCACCGCTGAACAAGGCCAAGACCGCCATGGTGAAGACCGCTGAACAGGGCAAAGGCAGCCATGGCAAAGCACCGCTGAACAAGGCCAAGACCGCCATGGTGAAGACCGCTGAACAGGGCAAAGGCCGCCATGTCAAAACACCGCTGAACAGTCCATAGGCAGCCATGGCAAAGCACCGCTGAACAAGGCCAAGACCGCCATGGTGAAGACCGCTGAACAGGGCAAAGACTGCCATGGCAAAGCACCGCTGAACAGTCCATAGGCAGCCATGGCAAAGCACCGCTGAACAAGGCCAAGACCACCATGGTGAAGACCGCTGAACAGGGCAAAGGCCGCCATGGCAAAGCACCGCTGAACAGTCCATAGGCAGCCATGGCAAAGCACCGCTGAACAAGGCCAAGACCGCCATGGTGAAGACCGCTGAACAGGGCAAAGACCGTGTGGGTATGAATAGTCCGGCACATCAGGCATCGTTCTCCCATGTGCAGCTGGGACAGTGACAGGACAGGTACTTTCACAGGGAGACTCATCCAGTCTGGGCACCAGTCCCCCTCCAGGACCAGTGGGAACCTGAGAGACTGTGGCTTTACACTCCCCAGGATATGGCAGTGGGCAATCCACCCACTGTAGAGACTTGAGAGACTGTGGCTTTGCACTCCCCAGGATGGCACAGTGGGCAACCCACCCACTGTAGAGACTTGAAAGACTGTGGCTTTGCACTCCCCAGGATGGCACAGTGGGCAAGCCACCCACTGTAGAGACTTGAGAGACTGTGGCTTTGCACTCCCCAGGATGGCACAGTGGGCAAGCCACCCACTATAGAGACTTGAGAGACTGTGGCTTTGCACTCCCCAGGATGGCACAGTGGGCAAGCCACCCACTGTAGAGACTTCAGAGACTGTGGCTTTGCACTCCCCAGGATGGCATAGTGGGCAAGCCACCCACTGTTGAGACTTGAGAGGCTGTGGCTTTGCACTCCCCAGGATACATCAATGGGCATGGAGCCCCGTCGTGGATCTGGCTTCGCATTCAGGTGGCTGAGGTGCCCCCCTTCCCTTCCCCCTGAGGTGCCTGTAGTGTTTCTATCTGATGCCCCGGCAGTGTTCTCTCGGATTTTGGTCAGGTATCTATTGTGGGCGTCGCCCATGCATTTTTGGACTGTTGGTGCACGGACATTGTTGTGTACATATCTGCAGTACTTCTTGTTTGGTACATTTATTTTTGACAGATTTCGTGATAAATATCCGTATATTTTTTAATGAGTAGTATATTGGCACAATACAAAGTTTGGGCGCTATTCGCTTTGTCATTGCATTCTTCCGGGGGGGGTTGTGGGTTGTTACTGTGATTTTTGTGACTGCATTGGTGTGTATGTTGTAATATGCGAGGGTGGGGGTGTTTGTTGGGTGTCCCCGTAACTTTTGCCTCCCCCCTCCCCCGTGTCGTAGGTGCAGTACTCACCGGTATGTTCTGCGCCTACGTCGCTGTTGGTCGTAGATGAGCAGGAATGCAAGGGCAGGTAAGATTTGTAGTTCCGGGTCCATGGAGTCCTCGTTCCTCGTGGGATGTGTTGAGGTGAGCGTTTTCCCATAGCAAAAGCTGTTTCCGCCGTGTTTTTATCCACGGTGAATCCGCCCCGGAAAAGGTGGCGGATTGGTGTGTTGTGGTGGTGTGGGCGGTACATTGTCTTCCGCCTGTCTGTTGGTGGTGACCGCCGCGCTGTTTGTCTGTACCGCCCTGGCGGGCGATGTGTTAAAGTGGCTGTCTTTGTTGGCGGTTTCCGCCAGGGTCATAATTCCATTTTTTTGTCCGCCGGCCTGTTTGCGCTATTACCGCAGCTTTAACACCGTCCGCCAGGGTTGTAATGACCACTCAAGTCCTTTATTCAGCACGTCTCCCAGAGTCCACTGGCCTAAACATTTAGTTTAGGTCATCAGGATTTGGGTACAAGGCCTGGCCCGAGGCTAATAACTTTACTGCGCAACGCTTTCCCCAGCGGCTACTACTACACAGGTACTCACTTTCAGTTAGCCTCAGTGCTCAGCACCGAAGCTCATCTGTGCCTAGTAAAAGGTATCTTTCCAACAGCCTGCTAAGCATGCAAATGGCCTGGGGCTTTCATTTTCCTTACAGAGGGTGCCTTCTAAAATAGTGTATTATTCACTCTGATTGTCAACAGATGTGTAAACGAGCAATCACTTGTGGTGCCAGTAATGTTATCATTAACTTCATTTGTGGTGTTCACTGTGAGATCATGTGGAAGGTTTGATTCTGTTCTGATTCTGTGGAAGCTCACGGGTAGTGCATTGGATGGATGTATGATTGCATAGTGCTAAAGCAGAAAATCCTAACTGTCCAGTCAATACAAACTAGATAGCGGATTTCATACTCTAGGCTGATGAGCTGAACCCAATCTGCTTTAAAGGAAACATCATAAGACATACATCCTAGACAATATAATCAAACCATATAATATTCAATTGATACGTCAATAACCACACCAGCTTATTAAGAAGTTATAGATTTATTTCCCTATATTAACAATGCTAGAGTCACGAAAATCATTCTCAAACTCAAATGATACATGTATAGAAACAGTAATGGCTGATTTAGTCTGCGCATGAATCTAAGTTTAATCAATGCAAAGAAACACAATATCTCAATGGTTATTACACAGTACCATAGCAATATAATCCGAGAAAGAGAAATTGAATACATTTGAATACATTTGAAATGATAAAAGAAAAGAAAATTAAAACCGTTTATGAATATGAGAGTAACACCTCACTAACCACTAATTAGCATCAACATGTAGGACTTCATGTAAAAGAATTTAGTAACATGAATTTAGAAAACATCTAGCTAAGGCACTAACAAAAATGGCAGCAGTGTTATAATATCAGCAGCTGGTACCTGAAAAACAAAAGACAAATAACAATATGCATTTCATACATCCACCCAATCACTAAGGTATTCAGCAACAACGTCTTCTTCATCAGGGAGACAGCAACATCAGACATCAGGATCGGAACAGGAACAAAGTGAGGGATGTGGTTTAAAATTTGGATTATAAGATTACTAAACGATCAAACTATTTTGTTCAGTAGAGAACAGATAAAGTAAACTCAGAAAAATAAAAAAAACACCAGCATGTTAGTAAACTAACTGGAAAATCTTGCAAATGCCAAAGTAATAGATTAGGCGAATCTCTGGAAAACTCAGGATACACAACAATCCTAAAGATGGATAATAATGAATGACCCCCGAACCAATGGTGACTGAACATTAAATTAAACTTACTAAATCCTCTGATTGGTCCAAACAAATAGGGTTAGAAAGTTATGTCCAATTAGAACACTAACAAATATCAAAATTATATAAAATGTTAGCTCTAGGCCTTTCTATTTGCTGTTATTTCATTGACGAAACTCTGACTTAGTAGCTTGTCTTCCTTCTTCCATTGCTTCTGTGGACTCTTTGTTCTATTACTTCATCTACGTTGACACCGGAGAACGATTACAAAATATGGAAACATTTTGCATCACGCCATTTTCTCCTCGAGGAAAAGGAACATAGATTAGCAACATAACAACAAGTAAAATGTACAAATACAATGAACAGTCCAGCAGAGGCCACTAAATACACGGTACATTCTAATATTTATTGTAACAAAGCAACACACTCTTGAAAAGACAGAATAATTTCATTAGCTTAAGTTAGCATGGAAAACAAAAATATAGGCCTTACATTTGATGGTGGCCATTAAGTCGATCACAAATTCTCAAGTTAGGATAAAATTAACACATAATTATTAATATATCGAAATGTAAATATGATTACATATAGGAAAATTATAAATGCTAAATTTATGCGCTTTCAATAGCTCACCATAAATGTAAATTTCAATGCTATTCAGGTTTTGGACTGTAACCACAAGAAACATTCAAATTGAGTTTTTAGGGATTTTTTTTTTTTTTAATAATAATAATGAGTAAAGTCCATTAATGTGAGTTTTACAGTTTATTCAGTTAATGTATTTCAGTTTGTTATTATATAGCTGCCAGAGAATACCACGGTCCATGGTACCATCTGCACATGGCTTTTGGCCATTGGCAGCGGGCAATATATTCAGGACATGGCCTTCAACCACACACTACTAAAAGTGTGCTGCAACCAGGCTTAGGTCATGCATGGTAGGCACTTAGTCCATGGTATTGCTTTTGTCCACACTTGTGATACTGCATGAAAATAAAAAGTAGATTTTAGGTTAACTTAATTTCTTATTTGCATTTTTATATCTATTTGATTTTTTGTCTTCATGTCAAAATACTTTATTTGGCTTGCAGCCATAAAATCACAGTACAAATATATTAAATTGAGACAATAAAATAAAACAGACATAAAATTACAAAAATACAAAAGTCTCACAGCGCTTCCATATGATGAGTGCAGATTTTATACAATTTAAAACAGCACAGCATATGTCAGGAGAAGTTAGTTTCTTCAACATAAATATACTAAGGCAGCATGATGTTGTTGAATGTTCGCCGCATGGAGATAAGGTACCAAAAACGCTTGTTTGAATCACTGTAAATTGTACAAAACAACACAAAATGGCTCGGACTTGGGGATTGGGGTGAAGTGCAATAATAGTAGGGACTGTACTAAACCACCTGCCCTGTATCTGACAAGCAACTAAAAAGTGCAAAGTGCTAAGTCTAAAATGGGTAAGATAAAATGTGTGTTGAAAACTTTACATAAGAGTCAGATAAGTTAGGACCCTACAGAGAGACATAGGGCGGAGTACACAACCACTGTCCTCACAAAGTCTTCCTTTAAATTGAGCATCCTAGCCCTATATGTCTTGAAATTTTATTTTACAATATATTTGGGACAGAATCTAAGACCCCAGAGTTATCATAATACTGGGGGACAACCATGTCAGAAAAGGTGTGTTTCAAATAGAAAACCCAGGTAATTTGAAGTACATTCATGTACCAATCAAAAGAGCTTTTTTAAAGTATTGATTTTGATTGGTGCCAGATTTTATGCAACAATTTAATATGGCCAGTCCAATCACTTCCTCCAGGTAATTCACTTCTACATCAGCGTGACAAATTATGGGGGTTATTACAACTTTGGAGGAGGTGTTAATCCGTCCCAAAAGTGACGGTAAAGTGACGGATATACCACCAGCCGTATTACGAGTCCATTATATCCTATGGAACTCGTAATACTGCTGGTGGTATATCCGTCACTTTACCGTCACTTTTGGGACGGATTAACACCTCCAAAGTTGTAATAACCCCCTATGTTTATTGCGGTCCATGGTACTGCCAGGAGCTTTGTAGAAAGCTATCTTCAATTGTATGAAGTACAGGAGAGTTGGTATGTCCCCAAACACCAGCTCCATATGAGGTCACTACAGATCATTTTGCCTTATAAATGTAAATAAGTTCCTTCACAGCCCATGGCGGAGTATTGATGCAGATCAAAGGACTGCGTCAACAGCTCTCTGAAATCGCAGAGACCTAATGTTGAGTAAGTGAGACCACTTTAGTTCTTCATCAAAGTGGATGCCCAAATATTAAACTTTTTAACCCTGTATACCAATGAGAATCAAATTGTGTGTGTTTTGACCTTGGTTTTACTAGGTCCTGAGACTTCAGTGTAGGACTCCGATATATTTACACTTAAGGCAGGAAGATTCATAAAGGAGGCAAACCTATCCAGGAAAAACTGAAGCCCGTCAGCTGTTCTTGCAATAAGAACAGTAGTGTCTGCATATAGGAGGACTGGAATAGGTTGCTTACCAATTTGGGACACTTCCTTGCCACACACCATTAGATAGTCATCAAGGCCAGTTATATATAGTAAAAAAAATGAAGGTGACAAAATACACCCTTGCCAGACTCCACAAAATGATTAAATGTGTAAATTGTTTGTAAGTAAAGAATTCGAATTTGTTAGCATTTGTAAACTCACTTTCCTTTTGTATTACTATTGGAAATTACTACGTCTTAGGCTTTTTTTCCAATGCTTCCATGGTATGGGTGAGCCACATCTCATTTAGGTATCTAGGTGAGATCTTGTTGTGGGAGGGTGTTCATAATCGGGTATGATTCAGAGCTATGAGCTGAGGCTGAAGGTGGTGGGTCAGTGGGGCATAGCAATGTTGAGATTACATGCTCCTCCAATCCTTGCCTCTCTCCTGTGTACATGGGGACTGTCACACATGTACCATTTATAATTGCTAATTTTAGCTAATTACAAAAAATCATTGTTGCCATTCATTTATATCAAACTGTTAACAAGCACTCACATGGAGGTCTATCTGGTTTTAGGTATGTTTGTTGTCATAGAACATGTCTGGCTGTAGTGCCAGACAACTCACAATGTGGCACCTAAAGGCTGGTTAGGCAGCTTGCTGTGCAAAGCACAAGATTCTAGTTTATATGTTTTATGCCCTGCCTTAACAACCCATTTAGAGACACCCCCACCTTTTTCATCTCACTTAAAGCACTTTTTAGTCCACTTAAGGATTTTACTTCTGGTAAGTGAGAATAAAAAATTGTCATGGTGAAAAACTGTGGACTCTGGAATCAACCATAAAACTTGTGGACCAGAAAAATGGAGGAACTGCGTTGCTCCCCTGTAGAACTCACTCTTCTGCAACTCTGAGGGAGCAGGTGTTACATGTCAGAGGGGGAGCTGTGCACATCAGTGGAAGAAAGTCAAATACATGACCCGATCCACTGTAACACCCCATGATGTGATTGTAGATTTCAAAGCACAATGGGGGTTATTCTAACTTTGGAGGAGTGTTAAT
This sequence comes from Pleurodeles waltl, assembly GCF_031143425.1. Lineage (NCBI taxonomy): Eukaryota > Metazoa > Chordata > Amphibia > Caudata > Salamandridae > Pleurodeles > Pleurodeles waltl. The sequence continues at coordinate 49,550,487 of NC_090450.1, forward strand.
CCGTCCCAAAAGTGACGGTAAAGTGACGGATATACCACCAGCCGTATTACGAGTTCCATAGGATATAATGGACTCGTAATACGGCTGGGGGTAAATCCGTCACTTTTCCGTCACTTTTGGGACGGATTAACACCTCCTCCAAAGTTAGAATAACCCCCAATGTGCCTGCCACCATGTCCCTTAATATGTGAAGTTGCAGCATTTCTTCCCTGAGGAAGTTGATCCAACCGTTGTGCAGGTCATTTATTCCTTGGAGAAGCACATCCAAATATCCTCAGCTTCTCTGTGAGTCAACCACAAAGGAAGATAAACAAATGAGAGGCAGCAATGTGGAGCACAGAAGGGATGGAATTACGAAGGATAGCAACGGGGAAGCAACAGTAGGGTAGGGTGGCGCGGTTGGTGGAAGCAATACAGAGGGCATGGGAAGGGAAGCAACCTAACAGGAAGAATGAGCAACACTGAGTGGAGAAGTAAAAATAAATGGGCAATAGAGCAATGATAGCGGACAGGGGCACAGAGCACGGAGGTGGAAGAGAAGGCCACAATAAAGACAGCTGGAGAAGACATGCACCCTTGAGGAGTGCTTAAACAAGAAAATAGTGCCTGAATATCGAGTCATGGAAGACACAAGTATTACCCATGCACCATGGAGGGGCAAACACAAGAAGCTGAAGTAAAGCCCACACAAGCTAATGTGGGAAAAGCAAGAAAATGAAAGTGACAATACATGCATTCATTTAGCTTGTAGCTTAACCTTTTTAAGTCTGGGTTTTTTGTGCAGATTTATAAATGTCCTATTGTTACCAATTCATACATAGAGTGGCCTTTAGCTCCACCCAGAGGAGTGTTTCCCTCTCCTGTCGCTATTGGCCATTTGGTAAATTATTCTACTTTCTAGGCAGTCCTACCATTGAAATGAGTGAGTGATGGAAATGGCCTTTTTTGTAGGGTTACCCCAAACTTTTTGACTTCCTCTTCCTATATTTCTGTCCCTCTTTGCGTTGGCTTTAGGGCTCTGGGCACTTTACCACTGCTAATCAGTGCTAAAGTGCATGTGCTCTTTCCCCTAAAACATGGTATGATTGGTTTACACATGTTTGGCATATTTAATTTACCTATAAGTCCCTTGAAAAGCGGTATACCATATACCTAAGGGCAGGGTGCTGTGTAGGTAAAAGGTAGCAGATGTACCTTTATGATTTGCATGTCCTAGTAGTGACATATAGCCTTTTTTGTTTTTCACTACTTTGAGTGCTGCTCCTCTCATAGGTTATCATTGGGAATTCCCTTATATACTTTTAAGTGGTAATTCCGGATCTGAAAGGAGTATTGTTGCCATAATTGGTACATTTGGAATGGTACTGAGAAATCCTGCATACTGATGTAGATGGATTTTACATTACCATTTTAGAAATGCCACTTTCAGAAAGTGGGTGATTCTCTGTGCTTATAACTCTATGAGCTTCGCAGTCTGAATCTAATCCACATGTAGGGCTGAGTGACAGCCTCATTTGGCTCATACTTCCCGGGCAGCCATAGCACAAGAAGGGCTGGGTGTGATATGAGATACAACTGTAATCATCTGCATACTGATAATCTTCCTGGGCTGGGAGAGGTCATTCATACTTTACACTTGTATTTGTTGTGTCCTGTCCTCACACAGATGGCTAATTTACCCCCTACTGATGTCTGGAGCCAAGGCTGGGTTGAAATGGGTTTGTTGTACACTTTTAGAGCATTTATGAGCATAACTACAGGGGCTCTGACCCCGAGTTTGGAGAGCCCTTTTGGAACTGGGACCGAACTTCTGTCAGAAGGACTGCTGCACCGCTCAAAGGACTCATCTGGGCTGCTTTCCTGCTGCTGCGTTGCTGTATGCACTTACTGGGTGGCCTAAAGGGCTCACTAGATTGCTTTTCTATTTGTCATCCTGCTGCTAGCTGCTCCCTGCCCCTGTTCTACCAAGGCACTGTGGTGTTGTCAGGAGAAACCGCCACCCTTGCAATCCTCTGTGACCTGACTGAGCTGGCCTGCCACTCTGTGTTATGCCTCAAGTGTCTTCTGGGCCTGGTGACTGCCCAGGAGTGGCCGTGGGACTCTGAGTCTGGCCTTCCATTTTCTTTTTTTATGAACTTGTGGTGAGCACTTCAGTTTTACTTGAGTTGGTGAGGTCATTGTGTGGCTGATCCCCTGGAGTGGTCACAACTACTTGCTCACCCTACTGCAAGGACAATTGCCTCATCAAAGATTGGCACTGCCCCGGCCTGACCGGCCCTAATGTGGCTAAGCCTACGCCTGCTGATGGAAGTAAAGTGTGGCCCCCCCCTAGGACCGGCGTGTCCCCTTGCCCTACTTGCTGTGCCCTGATCGGGCACACTGAGCCACCATGAAGAGGAAAAAGCAGTGTGTATCCTAGTGCCACTACACTCCTGGAAGGGTAAAACAGCATCCAGGACCCCGGCCAACCACCAAAGGGCCAGCACAAGCCACCAGGGGGAATCAATAGAGGTCGCTTCCATCCTCATTAGGCCGTACTGTTGGTGCCGGCAGCTGCTGCATCGCACGTATACAGGCACCTGCCCTTCTTCAGTTTTTGCCTGCGGGGGACAAAAGAAGATCTTCCCTGCTACCTGCCCCCATTGTGGCATACCTTGGGCGGCATTCGCAACAGTCACGTGATGGAGAGGAACCTCAACAGAGGTCCCGATCACAATATAAATCCTTTGCTGAATTCAGGAAGGTGGTGTGGTGGTTTCCAAAAAGGAATTACTGTATAACAGGTGTTAGAAATGGGGTCTTTGGTTGACAGTCAGGTTACCCCCTGTTCAAGCAAGGACCCTCACTCTAGTCAGGGTAAAAGAGAATCACCCTCAGCTAACCCCTGCTTACCCCCTTGTTAGCTTGGCAGAGCAGTAGGCTTGACCTCAGAGTGCTAGGTGTAAAGTATTTGTACCAACACACACAGGAACTTCATGAAAACACTACAAAATGACACAACACCGGTTTAGAAAAATAGGAAATATTTATCTAAACAACACAAGACCAAAACAACAAAAATCCGACATACACAAGTCAAGTTGTACATTTTTAAAGATTAAACTCAAAAATAGCGCTTAGAAACAAAAATGCTTCGATGAGATGTTAACACGGCGTCGTGACGGAGTCGTTCCCAACAAGCCGACACCAGCGGCGCAGGACACGGAGTCGTGTAGACCCCCAAGTACATTACCTTTGGTGAAGAGTGAAAACAAGCCGATGCGCGAAGTCGGGGATCGCGGCGTCTGTGCGAAAACGTTGAATCCGTGCACTTCGAGCGGCGTCGGTCACGACGTGGTGCGGCAACTTCCACGGAGTCGTGGACTTCAGCGGGGCTGCTGTGGCGTCGGGCCTGCGAAGAGCGTCGCGTTCCAGCGAAGGTCACGGCATCAGGTGCAGACGGCGTTACCGGATTCAGCAGCGGCGTCGGTCCGAAGTCGTCCGAAGTCGATTTCCTTGGATTTCCACCAGCTTTCCTTTCAAGGGCCCAGGGACTGGATAGGGCACCACTTGTCAGAGCAGGAATCTCTCCAGAGACTCCAGGTGCTGGCAGAGAGAAGTCTTTGCTGTCCCTGAGACTTCAAACAACAGGAGGCAAGCTCTAACTCAAGCCCTTGGAGATTTCTTCACAAGATGGAAGGCACACAAAGTCCAGTCTTTGCCCTCTTACTCTGGCAGAAGCAGCACTGCAGGAAAGCTCCACAAAGCACAGTCACAGGCAGGGCAGCACTTCTTCCTCAGCTATCTGCTCTTCTCCAGGCAGGCAGAGATTCCTCTTGGTTCCAGAAGTGTTTCTAAAGTCTGTAGATTTGGGTGCCCTTCTTATACCCATTTTAGTCTTTGAAGTCACCTTTCTTCAAAGGGGACTCACACCTACTTGTGAAATCCTGCCTTGCCCAGGCAAGGCCTCAGACACACACCAGGGGGTTGGACCCTGCATTGTCAGAGGCAGGCACAGTCCTTTCAGATGAGAGTGACCACTCCACCCCTCCCTCCTAGCAGAGATGGCTAATCAGGAAATGCAGGTTACACCCCAGCTCCCTTTGTGTCACTGTCTAGTACGAGGTGAAAAACAACCCAACTGTCAAACTGACCCAGACAGGGAATCCACAAACAAGGCAGAGTCACAGAATGGTTTAAGCAAGAAAATGCTCACTTTCTAAAAGTGGCATTTTCAAACACACAATCTCAAAATCAACTTTACTAAAAGATGTATTTTAAAATTGTGAGTTCAGGGACCCCAAACTCCACATGTCCATCTACTCTCTAGGGGAATGTACACTTTAATCATATTTAAAGGTAGCCCCCATATTATCCTATGAGAGAGACAGGCCTTGCAACAGTGGAAAACGAAGTTGGCAGTATTTCAGTACTTCAGTATTTCACTGTCAGGACATATAAACCACATTACTATATGTCATACCTTATCCATACACTGCACCCTGCCCTTGGGGCTGCCTAGGGCCTACCTTAGGTGTGCCTTACATGTAAGAAAAGGAAAGGTTTAGGCCTGGCAAGTGGGTACACTTGCCAAGTCAAATTTATAGTGTAAAAGTGCACACACAGCCACTGCAGTGGCAGGTCTGAGACATGATTACAGGGTTACTTATGTGGGTGGCACAACCAGTGCTGCAGGCCCACTAGTAGCATTTGATTTACAGGCCCTGGCACCTCTAGTGCACCTTACTAGGGACTTACTAGTAAATCAAATAGGCCAATCATGGATAAACCAATTACATACAATTTACACGGAGAACATATGCACTTTAGCACTGGTTAGCAGTGGGAAAGTGCTCAGAGTTCAAAAGCCAACAGCGACAGGTCAGAAATAAATAGGAGGCAGGAGGCAAAAAGATTTGGGATGACCCTGCATAAGCAAAAGTCCAACAACAGGTAATAGGAAAGTAGTTGTTCCTGTAATCAACGGTTTATCTCAATATGACCAACACCTTTGTTTTCTCCGGTACTTGTATCAGTCATGTTAGTGTTGTGAGGTATGAGTGCCTCTAGCATTTCATATTATGTACCCTAGGTATATGGTGACAGGTGGGGGGAGTGATGTATTTATGGTGTCCTGTGAGGGTTTAGGCATTTGTGAAGACACATGGTGATGATGGTCATTGGTGATCTACGAATTTATGTTCCTAACCAAATTACTCCATTTTATATCCTGTTATCATAATGTATATCAATGTGACTTTTGCATTATCATGATAATAAGTATCACATTTCAGCAATTGTTTCATATGCACAGTACTTATGATTTATCTCATTTTGGTCCTAAGATATATAGATAATATGGAAACATATTTTTATATAATCCTGTGTGGAGTCTCTTTTGTGGTGTAGTTATTGTGCCACTGGTGTGAGTGTGTTCTGCAAATGCCTCTGGGGATAAGCCTGACAACTCTGCATCAAAATACCAGAGGATGAGTACAGGTTATCTTTGGTGTGTAACTTACTTTTTAGCTGCACACCCTAGCCAAGCAGAAATCCCATTTCGAACACTAAAATACTATTTTACATCTGAAAAATATATGCAATCATCATGCTGTCGTGTTCAATTAGTTATCTTTTACAAGCATCATGTATATATAGGAAGATGTCATTTTTGCTACTTTTAACCCAGAACTGGAGAGCCCATTAGTGCTGGTTTTAATGTGATAATCAGCATTTGTGTGGGCAGCACATGAAAACAGCATTTGTGAGTGCCTGTGTTTACACTTGTTGGTGCATTAAAACCTAACCTTTGCCAATGCATCCAAGAACAAACCGAACCTAATAATAATACATTACCAGCAAAATACAATTTTAAGCACATGTTCTCTGGTCAAATAAATATGTAGTGTCTCTCTTTCCATATGCTGCTGCTCAACAATTTACACAAACTAGAAAATTACTCATCCAGTAACTGGGGCATCGCCACCTGTGGTCTTGCACTTAAAATGGGAGCTGAGTAACAGATGCATGCAGGGGGTGATTTATACAGCAACTATTTTCTACAATCCATTTACCATCAGTTAAAGCAAACATTTCTTCTTAAAATTAGGTTTGATTTATTTACACATTCTTTTGCTATTAGAAAAAAATCGTATTTATTTAGGCGCTGGCATTAACTGCTAAACTGGCCCCCAGTGACGGGCATATACCTAGGGTCTAATTCACAAAACATTTAAGACTCGTTTGCTAATAATTTTTGCTCTTAACAGGTCTGACTCTTATAGCACTCCCGAGTAATTCCTGGAAGTCAGGAGTAAGTCAGGAGTATCACAAAAGGAAATCACAGTAAAATGTGTGAAGAGAGTGCGCATAATGCATACAAAAATAAAACAATACGCACAAAAACTCCGACCCTGATACACAAAAAACGGACAAGGGTAGGCATGACTACCAAGAGTTTCTGCCAACTATGCACTTTTTCCAGTTGGTCCGTCCACAAGTTCGCTTAAAGTCTGGTTCAACAAGCTCCACTGGCAGAAATAACTTTACACCTGGATGTTTCCTAGATTTCCATTTCCTCCATATATCGGTGCAAAAATGGGCAAATGCAAACAGTATTTGTGCTCAATTCGTGTGTTGTTTCTGCATTTATCCTTAATTCCACAATTGCTACAGGCTAAAAGGCAAACAATTGCGAACATTTTGAAATGGATGCTTAAACTGATACCCCTACTAACAGGGTCGATAGGCTCTTATCTAGAAAAGGTGAGGACTATCACAGTAATAGAATTTTGGTAATGGCATTACCATAGGTGATCATGATAGTACTGCAAATTTAGTTGTAAAGGGGAGATAACCAGTGTAATGGGTTTTCTGTATTTAAAACTTTGATGGTATTAAAAGGCACAGATAGTTGTGTGCAGTGAAAAAGTATGACCCCATTTGTTGAGGTGTTAATGGCACACGATTCTAAATAGTGAAATCATGTTACATGCCGGAAACAGACACAAAATGAGGGTCCTTAAATTTCACGGACTGTCCGTAATTTCGCCCTGCTGTCCGTTGTCCGTGATGAAAGCTTTAACGGATGGCATTTGTCCGTAATTTTAGCCTTTCACCTTAAGGGCAATGGAGGCAGGGCGAAATTACGGGCAGAGGAGTTTCCCCAGCTGGGCTGGAAGGAAGGGGGTCTCCTGTGCTCTAAGGGAGGGAGGGGCAGACAGATAAGAAAAGGCCTTCTTGCCAGGGGGTCTCCTTCCCTAAAGACATGCAAATGTGGGCAACTGGTAAATCTGCAAATACAAAGGGGCTTGAAAACCTGCATTGAATTTACTAAAAGGAGCCACTTGAAGTTTTCTGGTGGGAAAGATATTTCTTTCAGAGAGGTATTGTAATGGTTTTCCAAGGTGAGCTGTGGAGTGTGTGGTTTTAATGGAGTGTTATAACATTTTTTTAGCACTAGGTAGAAACTGTATATTATTCAAATCTGTATTTGAGAAGCACTTTTTTTTTTAATTTAACCGAAATGTATTCGCACATTTTGTAGCAGCCTTTATTATGATGTAATTGTATTTTTTACAGTTCTTTGAGGTACCTCAGTACCTCATAGTACTAACAAACATTGGCAAAGCCAGTAGGTCTCATCTACAAAAGAGTTATTGGCTTTGCAAATGTGTTTTAGCCATTAGCCATGTTATACACCAGAGTAGCTGCTGTTCAGCATGGCTTAAAGCTAGTGGCATAGTGGTGTGGTGTGTAGTAGAGTAGCATAGGAGCAGTGGCATAGAGCCCAGTGGTTCAAAGTACAGAGCAGTGGGGTACAGTGCAGTTGTTTAGAGTGCGTTAGCGTAGAGTGCAGTGGTTTAGAGTGCAGTGGCATGGAGTGGCATGGGACAGAGTAGAGTGGCATAGAGTGGAGTAGAGTGGCATACAATAGAGTGGAAGAGAGAGCAGTAGTGTAGAGTGGTGCAGTGGCATAGATTGCAGAGTAGACTCACGTTGCAGCGAGTGCAGTGGTGTAGTGTAGAGTGGTGCAGAGTAGGGCAAAGTGCTGTAGAGTGGAGTGATGCAGAGTAGAGTGGCATAGAGTGCACTGGCATAGAATGCAGTAGTACATAGTACATTGGTGTATAGTACGGTGGTGGAGAGTGCAACACTGCAGAGTAGAGTGTCAGTGCAGTGATGTTTTGTGGAGTAGAGTGGCACAGAGCAGTGGCGTAGAGTACAGTGGTACAGGGTAGAGGGCAGTGGCGTGCAGTTGTTTAGAGTGCATTGGCGCAGAGTGCAGTGGCATAGAGTGGCATGGGGTAGAGTTACATAGAGTGCAGTGGAGTAGAGTGGCATAAAATAGAGTAGCAGAGAGTGCAGTAATGCAGAGTGGTGCAGAGTGGTACTCAGTGCAGAGTAGAATCATGTGGCATAGAGTGTAGTGGTGCAGAGTGGAGTATTGTAGAGTGGTGTAGAGTAGAGTATAGTGCCTAGAGTGCAGTGGCATAGAGTAGAGTGGTGTAGAGTGCAGAGTTGCAGAGTAGAGTGTCAGTGCAGTGGTGTAGAGTGGTACAGAGAACAGTGGCATAGAGTACAGTGGTGCAGAGTAAAGGGCAGTGCTGTTGTTTAGAGTACACTGGTGTAGAGTGCAGTTGCATAGAGTGGCATTGGGCAGAGTAGAGTGGCATAGAATGCAGTGGAATAGAGTATATTGGTGCAAAATGCAGTAGTACAGAGCAGAGTGGTGTAGAGTATAGTGGCGGCCAGAGCAGTGTTGCAGAGTGTCAGCTTGCAGTAGTGTAGAGTGCATTGAACTAGAGTGCAGTGGTCAGAGTAGTATAGAGTACAGTGGCATAGAATAGATTGTTTCAGAGTAGAGTGCAGTTGCATAGAGTGGAGAGGTGCAGGGTAGAGTGCAGTGGCATAGAATGCAGTGGCATAAAGTAGATTATTTCACAGTAGAGTGAGGTGGCTTAGAGTGGAGAAGTGCAGGTTAGAGTGGAGTTGCATAAAGTGGCATAGAGTGTGATGGCATAGAGTAAAGTAGTGTAGAGTGCCATGGCATAGAGTGCAGAGGAGCAGAGTAGATTAGAATGATGTACAGTGTATTGATGTAGAGTGCAGGGGCATAGAGTTGAGTGTTACAGAGTAAAGTGCATTAGAATAGAGTGTATTAGCTTAGAGTGCAGTGGCGTACAGTGCAGCGTTGCAGAGTGGCAGAGAGTGGAGTTGTGCGGATTAGATTGGTGTTGCCTAGACTGGAGTGGTATGGCGTGCAGACGAGCAGAGCGCAGTGGTGTAGAGAGGCGTAAAGTGCAGTGGCTTAGAGTAGAGTAGTACAGAGTAGAGTAGAGAGGCATAATGTGAAGTAGCATAGAGAGCAGTGGCATAATGTGGAGTGGTTCCGAATGGAGAAGAGGGCAGTGGCATGGAGTGGCGTAAAGTGGAGTGATACAGAGTAGGGTGCAGTGGTGTGGAGTGGTGCAGAGCAGAGCAGAGTGGAGTGGAGCATGCATGGTGTGGTAACACACTGCCATTACAGACAACACATTTTTGATTGAAATGACCATTACATTTGCACAGATATACAGTTTTTCAAATCAAACTATATTGTGCAGAGACGATGATGTGTGGAAATTGCATCACCTAATGCAATGATTTGTTTTAATCATGTAAAGGTATTTGTTTCCAGCACAGTTCAGAATTAACAAAAATGTCCTTGATTTGTACTTCAAATTCTGATATATTCTGAAGTCTATTTAAATGTTGTCATGTGATAGAAAAAACTCTTTCCTAAGCCCAGTATCCAGCAAGATTGTTTCATAAATCCTCTCACTTTGAAGTCAGAGAAAGGAAAGTAAACACTAAGGGGGTTATTCCAACTTTGGAGCCAGTGGTAATCCGTCCCAAAAGTGACGGTAAAGTGACGGATATACCACCAGCCGTATTACGAGTCCATTATATCCTATGGAACTCGTAATACAGCTGGTGGTAAATCCGTCACATTTGGGACGGATTACCACCTTCTCCAAAGTTGGAATAACCCCCTAAGTTCCCACCGAAGACAGAGCCTGACATTTGACTTTGTTCTTTGAATGCACAGCAAATATGATAAGATAAGAACAAGATTTACAGGCCTGTTTACAGAAAGGGGGCACTCAGCAGGATACTGTAAATAAGGTTTTGGCAAGGGAAGGGAGGAATTCAAGCTGCATAGCCTAAAACAAATAAAGCCAGCAAATTGAAAGCAGCAAATTGTGAGTTAGAAACCACAAGGCCAATGGCAAGCAACGGGCAGAATGCATTCACAAGGAAGCACAATGAATTTACTTAAAGTGACTGCTGTGGGATACTTTGTGGGGAAAGTCCAGTATTTTAGTCCATATCTTGCAGAGGTTTGGTACATCAATCACCCAGGCAGTATGACAAGAAGACCTGGAGTGGTTTCCATGTTGCAGGATAGGTCTGTACACCCATTACATCAGTTTGCCACCATTTCCTATGGTACAGAGCTTCTGGCACACCTCTTGTAGGGTTAGTGCTAGGTAGCAGACATGAAATAGGGCATTTAATGATTATTTAAGGTGGTTGTAAGTAAGGAGTTGACTGGGTGAAGATGGTAGTCTGCCACAAGGGTTTGGAAATTTAGTAGCTCACTGTTCAGAAACAAAGTCCCCAATTTTAAGACACCTGCAACATGCCACTGATGGAGTTGCTCTGAGCACAGCCATCCTGTGCGAGTGGGAAGACTTAGCAAAGGTAGTGCAGGAGCATAGGGTTTCTTCGTGTCAGTGAGTTTACAGGTTCTGGCAAGGCAAGAGAAAGCCATGCACGATAACCCCGGATGGTGATCCATACAATGGTCAGCAGGAAACGATGAGCAGTGCATTAAGCCTTCCTTAAAAGTCTTTACTGGTAAACCCCATCTCATGCAGAGAGGTGGGCAGAAATCCAGTGAGCCACCCATTGGACATCTGCAGCTGAATAAAAGCATTCTAAGTCCAGAAGATCTAATCCACCCGCAGTCACAGTTAGTTTTAGAGTGGAAAGAACTCCCGATGGCGCCGCAGCGACCAAATCAGATGTGTGGCCTATCTGAAGAAGGAATGAAGGACGAGCAGGGGAAGGTTTGCAAAATAATACTATCATTGTGGTAGCACACCATCTTCGCTAGTGCCACATGGCCTCTACAGAAGCAGAAGAGAAGACCAAAAAGCAAACTGGGCTTGGAGGGACCGTTCGCTCTGCCGCGATTTTCATCCTGGAAATCAGTGTAAGAATGGTAGATATTAATCATTAGGTAACGAAAGGTAACTGGTTCCCAGGTCAATCTGAGATCTAATTGTGTATGAAGGCGAAAACAGTGCCATATGTTAAAGAAACACTAATTACATTTTAAAATTTGTAAAATTTGTTTGTGCAATTTACATCCCAAATATTTTGAAGATTCTATGTGTTCTTGACACTTAGGGATAACCCAGATCTCTAGTTTGGCTTTTGCTCAATTTCAAAACCATAGAAAGACATGGACTAAGTGGGCAATTGCCTTGCACAACCTTGCAAGGGGTCTGGCTCCTGCTCACCCTTCACAAGCACTAACAGCGAACCATTGCACCAGAAGAGTTTGCCAAGGTGGATGGGTGTTGATTGTTCAACCACTTGACAGTGCCCTTTCTGTTTTGCTCCTGTGTGCAGACAACTCCCCAGGTACCCAATACCTTCAAATACTCTTGGTGGACCCATCTTGCCTGATTTTAGGAATTGTCCCACCTTGTTCTTCTCTTCTTTATTTATCCAGTTGTTCGCAACAACCCTTTGAATTACTTGCTGTGGATCTCCCATTTGATCTCGATTTCATCCTACTCTTTTATTATCTTTGATTGTTAGTCCGGGCTCCCATTTCTGAGATAAATGTAGAGTCCCAAACATACACTCTAGTGCAGTGAGACTGCAGACAAGTTATGGGTACATCACATCCTGTCATTACGTGTGAGACTGTCACCCACACCATCTGCCCTGCCTCTTTAAAAAAAATTAGGTTGAAAGTCCATGGGCAGTTGGGGTAAGCCAGGTGTTGTTCAATTTGTTTAAACTAGCATAAGGTTAATTACCTTAATGTTTCCCAAACTGTTTGCCAGGGGTTTTGAAATGTACAGAAACATAATCAAAATGTTGCTGTTATGTTCTCTTCAGGAAAGATCGGGTAGATTTGGGTAGGGGTGATGGCCTTGCCGTGAAGGGCATTAATTTACTACTGAACAAGGACGTAATGTGACACCTGAATGCAGCACACCAGGAGGCAATCACAAAAGGTCCACAGTGAATTAATAGTGCTATGTTAAAAAAGAGTAAATAAATGCACTGACAACATAGTGAGGCATGGCCTCTCTTGCGTGTGTCTGTAAAACTGACGTTTGCTCTTGAATTTTTGTCCTGAATTTTGACCCTTGATAGAGCGTTCCGTCCTAATAAATTACCTGTATTTGGACGCTCTTGGGTCGATGAATCTTTTGACCAAGTGGGGCTCTCTTCACCCGAGATTAGTCAATTTAATCAAATCAATAATCAATAACGAACATAAGCAATGCCCTGATCAACATAACACTTCACAATTAATCCGGAAAACATTTCGGCGAGCCATGACCTTTCGGCCATGAATAACCACACCAGTTCATTCAAAGTTAATGAATTTATTTCCCTATATTAACAAAGCTAGCACGATATAAATGTGTCTCAACACCAAATGATATATGTAAATGAACATTAATAGCTGTCCATAACGGCGAAAAAGATGCAATCTATGCAGCATTTGAATAACAATGCATTCGATAATAGCAACGCAAACCACTAAAACTATAATCTGTAATGGGCTAATTGCATACATTAGTCAGCATAACAAGGTCTCAAATTGCATCGTGCAACAAATGAATCCTCATCTAACCTCAAATTAGCATCTGCATGTGGGACTTCATGCAAAAAACAATTTAGCAACATTGATTTGGAAAACTCCTAACTAGAGCTCTTATCAAAAATCAGCAGTTGGTTACCTAAAAAGAAACACAATGCAATTGTACATTTTCCTTTCATATTTACCAAATTCAATCAGCATTCAAGGAAGTCTTTGTCTCACAGGTACCGGTTTCGATCAGCATGGGACGGGGCAAAGGGGGCAGGGTGGACGGGGCAATTGCCTCACAGCGGCAAGATAAAAGGACAAAACTACTACTTTATGCAAAGGGGTAAATCAAAGTTAAAGTCTCTAGGGCGAGAATTACTTAAAGTCTCTTTCTCTCGATTAGAGAAAGCATCAAAGTCTCATTCAAAATGGCGTCGAACATCAATTGGCATCGTAGAAGATGGCAAAATGACGAGGTCGGCAAGATGGGCCATAATGGCTGCAATGTCCTGCAAATGGCGGGTAATGGCTGCTTTCTTCTTGTGCACCAGGTTTAAATAATCAACAGTTCAAATCCAATAGGGTCTTCCATTGGAGGGTTCATAGGTTGGCTTCAAATTGTCCAATCAAAAACAACAATTCACAGGCTTCTACCTAGGCATACATTATCCTTGGAGTCGGGAACGTAAGTTGCAACATATTTTACCAATTAACTCACTTTCAGAGCTTCCATTGTCTGCACCTGCAGATTGACCTTGGAGCAAAGAAGAAGAAGATGCCAGGCTGGCACGAAACCTTAAAGATAAGCATGTGAACCGATCTCACTGGAAAAGTACAGCTTCAAGCAAGAATACACGTTTTATTAGCACATTAGAAAAACACGAGCATCTAAACCGTGAGACAAGGCAACTAGGCCGAAGCCTCCACTAAAGTTATGCTAAGTTAAAACATTTCAAACAAGCAAATCATGGCACACGTTTACGGTTATGTCAGATTAGTACAATTCTAATACATCACGTTATATAAAGCACGCTTATAAATGTTGGCGAACTACTCTGAGGGCACATTTGTCCCCGTACAATCTTTATTAGTTCGTTTAAAGTCACACTTGATTATTGCGGCACTACGTTTATGCGCTAATAAATGTAAAACCTTCGTTTCTGCGTCATCAATCCCTCCTCTGATGACTATTTGTCATCACACAAAACTATTCCCACAAATTTTATTCCATTAAAATTCTGTCAGTTCTCTTTGCCTTTTAGTTCCCCTTGTTCTTGCCTTGTATTCTTCTGCCATTCTTTTCATAATTTTCTCTTCCTTCCTTCTCTTAATTCTTGCCATGATCATTAGTATTCCCTTCTTTATTCCCCAAATCCCAAAGATGCAAATTAGTACTATTAGTATTCCCTGTATTATTTTTAGTAATATTCCATTCCAAATGCCACCAAGCCAATTTCCCACTGAAGCAACTCCCTTTCCAACCTTCTCCCAAACTCCTGGTTCTTTCAATTCCTTCAAGTCTGCACTCTCTTTTGTTAGATTTGCAAGCATTGTTTTAATCTTCACACTGTTGTCTGGTATATACGTGCAACAGTGACGCGCACCAAGCATTTTGCAAACGCCGCCATCCTTTGCTAAAAGAATGTCTAGGGCAAGCCTGTTTTGAAGAGTCATAGCTCTTTCTGCTGCAAGTTCAGCATCCATCAGGATTATAGCACCTGAAAACTTTGTCAACATGTTATCCACTATAGTAGACAACTTTCTTATTTTGATGGAATTCAACACAACTCCCAATGAAGGAATCATGGCTCCAAATATATCTCCTACCACAGCAGCTGCAGTCTCTCTTTTCTGGATACGATGAGATCCAGACGTCTTTGGAATCACCGATAGGTCATCCAGTTGATAAACCTTTGGGAACACTATACCCAAATAACATCTCCCCCACCATCCCTTTGGAAGACGATAATAGGCATTATGCCCCCAAATGTAATATACACCAGGTATGACAGGGTCAAGTCCGTTCAGCATGAATGTCCATTTGGCCTTAAAGATAAACGTATGTTTACATTCACTCGCTCCCACGAAAATGTTATCATAATAAGATTCACCACGATATATACAAAATTTCCCTACATGCCAAGCGTCTAAAGCTATTTTTCCTTGTGTTTTTATTGCGGCAAAAGCATAATTATCTACTGAAGTCCTCTTACTTAGCTCTTTTTCTAATTTCGCATTCATTTGTGCCCTTCTATCATCTGTGCGATCTAAAAAGCTTATTTCTACTGCAGAGAGCGAGCAGGTAAGGTTTTCCCTATGAGCGTGAGCTGTTTCAAAAGGTTGCATTGGCTCGAAAAATTCCCTCATTATTTTAGCATCCCAATCTTTAGCAATCTGGCTTAATTGCGTTATTATAGGAACATATGCAAAGGTAACATCATAATTTGAATAAAAATACTGTATGTTAGTTTGACCATAAAATCTAGAAGTTACTAAACTACATGTAATCCCATATGTAAGAGGCATGTGGTGATAAGTCACCCCTTCCGTTACCGATGTCGGTATCTGTGTACACACATAACAATCTTTCGCATCCATAGTCTCAACATATTCTGTTAGTAGGCGATAGAAAACATTATACGAAAGTTCCTTCTTATCATGCAAGTGTCTCTCATCTAATTCTAGTCTTTTCAATGCGGTTAGTTCAGTGACAGTAACAGGAGCAGAAGTAGAAGCATCAATTTTCTCATTCTCACCCTTACCACGCGTTGCAAGCACTATTGCCATTATTATTAGTACACATGCAGTTATCAAGCCTATACACGCATATTTACAATATTTCACTCTACTGTTTTGTGTAGCGTACTTAGTCATGATCTGTATAGAATCAGAGAGCTAGAAGCACTTATAAAGAAACGATTTAGCAATTAGTTACAAAGCTGAATGAGCGCAATATTCACACAGTTTTCTTCAGGAGCCCAGTCACTTATCGGTTAGCAGCATTTGTCTCAATTCGGCAATAACTCAGTCTTTTATCAGTTAGCAACGTTGCCTCAAATCGGGTTTAAGAGTCAATCAGGTTATCAAAGTCTTATCAAGTTAGCAAATGTCTCATCCGGTTTAGCAATGTCTCAGCTGGTTGTATCACGTTAGATTATAGCAAGCAATGTCATTTATCACCCTTTCAATCAATAGTGTCCATAAAACTTTTCTTTTCTATTGGTATCTCTTCTTCTTCGTTCTCGAGGCTAAGAGATACAAATTCGTCGGTCCAATCGTCATTGACTACATATGCCCATTCTGGACCGGAATATCTCCTGTTTGGTATCCTTTTCCTTTTCAATTTTGCATCTCTCTTCGATTCTGCCTCACTGGTACTTTCCTCTTTGGCCAAGTCTTTTTCTTCACTTGATGTTGGTGCCACGACAGACACTTCCTTTCTTTTCTCTTTCACTCTTGGCCCTTCACTGTCGTTCAACGTTTCTCTAGTTCTTAGTTTTACTGGTGATATACTTGGTCTTCTCTTTGCACTGTGTCCACTTGATGGACCTGCGATCTCTTCTGAGGAAGTTTGAACAGTTTCGTTCTGTTCTGCCTTGTCCCCTCCTTCTGGGGAGTCAATCAGGTTTTCCTTTTCTTTTTCTGTACCGTCTGCTTCTGGGAAAGCCCTCCTCTGATCAGGCTCTCCTGCTTCTTCACCTCTTTCGAGCCCTTTGTCACCGTTACTTTCTTCAGGCTCTTTGTCACTTTCAGCTGCTTCAGGCTCTTTGTTACCTTCAGCTGCTTCGTCGCTGTCTGAGGTTTCTCCTTGGTCTTCCCCAAGTGAATCGGTTGTTTCGTCCTCAGAGAATATTTCTCTCTCTTCTATTTCTGCCTGTTCGCTTCTAGTTCTGTTTTGCTCTGTCTCAGCGCTCGGCACTTTGTTATCAGGTACTGGCAGTTTCAGCGCTTCAACTTCCTCATCTGTGGGACACAACACCTTCTTTGTATGACTAGCGTGAATCCAGTTGGGAACTCCCGCACACTTCACAGCGGTAGTGGTCGTCAGGATCACTTGGAAAGGGCCTTTCCAACGGGGTTCCAGACACGACTTCCTCACGTGCTTCTTTATCACGACCCAGTCACCTGCTTTCAGTGTGTGTCCTGGACCTTGGATCGGTGACAAGGTGGTTGCTTCCACCTGGTGAGAGAAAGAGCGAACCACGTCAGCCAGACCTTTGCAGTAGTCTAACACCATATCATCTGTAATATTCAAAAGCACGTTTGCGGGAACTGCAGGAAGTCTCATGGCCCTGCCCATGAGAATTTCGTGCGGGGACAATCCAGTCTTTCTGTCAGGGGTGTTTCTCATTGACATTAACACCAAAGGCAATGCGTCAGGCCATTTCAAATTTGTCGATGCACATATTTTCGCCATTCTTGATTTCAGTGTACCATTCATCTGTTCCACCAGTCCTGAGGCTTCAGGGCGATAGCTACAATGCAGTTTTTGCTCAATGTTCAGCACTGCGCAAAGTAACTTTATCACCTCGTTATTGAAGTGACTTCCTCTATCTGATTCTAAAGAGATCGGGAATCCGAAATGTGGTATCAACTCCCTCAACAATAGTTTTGCAACTGTAAGGCTGTCATTTCTACGTGTGGGGTATGCTTCAATCCAGTGACTAAAAATGCACACAATCACCAACACATACTTCAGACCTCCATGCACAGGCATCTCAATAAAGTCCATCTGCATTCTGCTGAACGGGCCACTCGCCCTGCCAATGTGGCTCATGTTCACAACCGTTCCCTTTCCTGGGTTCATCTGCTGACAAATGACACAACGATGGCAAACTGCTTCTGCAACTTGACGGAATCTGGGGTTAAACCAATCAGTTTTGAACAATCTTATCATGGCATCTCTCCCTAGGTGAGCCTGCCCATGATAGAACCGCGCTAGCTGCGATAAGAGACTATTTGGTAAAACAAATTTTCCTTCATTTGAAACCCATAACTCATCTGGTCTCCTTGTACATTGTGACTTAATCCAGGAAACTCTTTCATCCTCCCTGACGCTATTCTGTAATGCTTTTAGTTCATCCATTGTATCCACGACCTTCAAGGCAAATGCTTCAGCTGGTTCGAGCTCTGGTTCACTTATCAAATTCCATTCATCCCTGAGCAATATACAGTTCAAGGCACAAAATCTTGCGACTTGATCCGCATATGCATTTCCCAGGGAAACATAGTCCTGTCCTTTTGTATGAGCACTACACTTTACCACTGCAATTTCGGCTGGCATCTGAATGGCGTGTAACAATTCCCTTATTCTCTCCCCGTTTTTCACTGGGGACCCTGAAGAGGTCAGGAAACCTCTCTGTGACCGTAATTGCCCAAAGTCGTGCACAATTCCAAACCCGTACTGACTGTCAGTGTAAATGGT
The DNA here is from genome assembly GCF_031143425.1 of Pleurodeles waltl. Classification (NCBI taxonomy): domain Eukaryota; kingdom Metazoa; phylum Chordata; class Amphibia; order Caudata; family Salamandridae; genus Pleurodeles; species Pleurodeles waltl. The sequence goes on from NC_090450.1 coordinate 49,568,774, forward strand.
AACCTTCATCAATGTAGACAGTTGGCATGCTCTTGTAAGGGCTACAAGCTCTGCTACTTGTGCGGAATAGACTCCTTGAAGCCAGGACGCTTCCAAGACACCTGTTACAGTACATACAGCATATCCTGCTTTCAAAATTCCCAACCCATCTCTTAGACATGAACCATCAACAAAAATAATATGGTCATTTTCATCAAGCTTAGTATCCCTAATATCAGGTCGGGGTTTTGTGCAAAATTCAGTCACCTGAAGGCAGTCGTGCTCGACGTCTTCAGCGTTCTCAATTTCAGCATTTTCACCGGGAAGCAAGGTTGCTGGATTCAACGTAGTGCACCTTTTCAGCTGCACATTCGGTGAGCCCAGAATTATTGTTTCATACCTTGTGAGTCTTGCTCCAGTCATGTGTTGCGTTCGGGAGCAGGTCAAAAGTATCTCAACTGAGTGAGGGACCATGACTGTTAATGGGTGTCCCATCACTATTCCTTCACTCTGAGTGAGGCTGATACCAACTGCTGCTACGGCGCGCAAACACCCTGGCAGTGCTGCTGCAACCGGATCCAAAGTAGCTGAAAAATACGCTACTGGTCTGTTTATGCCACCATGGGCTTGGGTCAAGACAGACAAAGAACATGCATCACGTTCATGACAAAACAATGTGAAAGGCTTTGTGTAATCAGGCATACCTAAAGCTGGAGCCCTGCACATGCATTCTTTCAATTCAATAAAAGCATCCATCTCATCTCCTTTCAGCTCAAATTTCATCCAAGGCATCCTTCTGGGTCAGTTTCAGTAAAGGCTTTGCTAGAGTTGAAAAGTTGGGAATCCACTGGCGACAGTAGCTCACCATCCCCAAAAACTTCCTCACCTCCCTCCTCGTCTTTGGTGGACTCATTTGAAGTACACTTGTTATTCTTTCCTTCATTATTCTCCGTGACCCTTTCTCTATTTGATGACCCAAGTATTTTACTTTCTTCTGACAGAACTGCAACTTTGAAGGAGACACCTTGCGTCCATTCCCTCCCAAATGGTTCAGTAGAGCAATGGTGTCGGCTGTGCAGCCACTTTCTGTCTTAGATGCAATCAGTAAGTCATCAATGTACTGTACTAGGGTTGACTCGAATGGCAATTCTAACGCTTCCAAGTCTTTCTTTAGAATCTGATTGAAAATTGACGGTGACTCAGAAAACCCTTGAGGAATTCGACACCAACTGTAAACTCTGTCTAAGAATTTGAAACAAAAGAGAAATTGGCTGTCCTCATGAAGAGGCACTGAAAAGAATGCTTGTGACAAGTCAATGACTGAGAACCACTCGGCATCGCAAGGGACTTGAAACATTATCACAGCTGGATTCGGTACTACAGGGCAGCATTTAATTATGATGTCATTTATTTTCCTCAAGTCCTGCACGATTCGGACCTTTCCACTCGGCTTTATTAGTCCCATGATTGGTGAATTACATGGACTGCTTAACACTTCTTTCAGTACTCCCTGTTTTACAAACTCGTCAATGAGTTGGGCGACTTTCATGAGGGTGTCTTGTGTCATGTGGTATTGTGGGGTCTGGGGAAAGGTTACATTGGGTTTTACGGTCACTTTCACTGGTTCCACTCCTTTCACCAATCCCACCTCTTTTCCTGTCATATCAAACACTTCCTTTCCGACTGTTTCCCGTAATTCAGCTGGAATATCTTCTTCAGTTATCATTGGAAAAAGGTTAATCAAAGGATATTCTTCATCGACAGTTTCCATCTCATCCCCTTCTACACTGTCCTCTTCTTCCCCATCACTGCTCGTCTGAATTCTAATTCCATCGTTCGAACACATAATCGAACATCCCAATTTGCACAATAGGTCTCTCCCTAACAGTGCTATCGGGCTTGAGTCACATACCACAAAATTATGTGACCCTTGATAGTTACCAATTCTGACTTGTACTGGATCTGTGATTGGGTTCGTCAGGTGCCTGTTTGCTACTCCCACTACTTGAACTGTTCTCCCTGAGAGTGGCAAATTTGGTACTTCAATGCTCCTAACAGTTGAACGTGTGGCTCCTGTGTCAACCAAGAATGAAACACGATGACCCATAACTCTTCCCTCCACATATGGACCCTTTTGATCAACTTCCAAGGATGCTGCAAGCACACAATTTCCCTCCTCATCTGAACTTTCACTCTCCCATACATTGTTTATTCCATTCTCACTATGTAATGGGAACTGTTGTACTGTGCCATTTGTATTCATCACCTGACCCGAGACCTGTGGAGGAACCATCACTTGCTGCTGACTCACTGGTGCCAAAGGTATTTGCATTTGCTGATTAGGTACCATGGGAAACTGCTGTTGCATTGGCTGCATTTGCGTCATCTGCATACGGGGCATCTGCATCTGCTGCGGCTGCATGGGCTGCAATCCCTGCAGCTGATTTATGGTCTGAAAATTTGGGTTTGGACCTCTCATTTTCAGTCCCCTCATTGTCTGGAATGCATTGACATCATTGTTTTGCTGACCAACACCTGCACCTTCCTGCACCACCATCGGGCACTCGCGTTTCCAATGCCCGACGATTCCGCACACGTGACACGGCATCACCCTTTTCATTGCCTGCACACCATTCGGAATCGCAACAGTGTTCAAATCCGGACCATTACTCCCAAAGCCTCCTCTGCCTCTGCCTCTCGCCTGTGGCTGAAACACCATGTTTCCCTGCGGCTGCGGCTGCGGCTGCGGTATCTGCTGTTGGAACCCTTGCAACCCTTGCAAACCTGTCTGAGCTGCTTTAAGTTGCATCACCATCACTTTCTCTTTCAACCTTTTCTGTTTCACTTCAATTTCGTCGCTACAGTATTTCGCATAATTCAACACCTCATCAATAGGTTTCGACTGCCAACAAATCAAATGCGTCTTTATCATCTGACTTATCTCTGGTCTCAGCCCTTCCACAAATCTAAACACAAAATGAAGCATGTCCTTCGCCTCTATTGTTTCCGTGCCACTGTAGTTCTTGAACGCCTTCAACAACCTCTCATAGTAACCATGAATCGACTCTTTAGCCTCTTGGGCAGTTCGATCAATCTTCTGCCAATCCACATTTTTCGCGGCAACCTTCGTCTTCAAATGCTCAATCACCTTATAGTACAAGCTCATTACCATAGGTGATGGTGCACCCGTATCCCTGTCTCTCTCTGGTTCACTTGTCGGCCAACCTACAGCCCTTTTGCAGTCTTCCCACAAATCTGCCGGAACCACAATCTCAAAGAGGGTGTTCAGGTCTTCCCAAAGACATTTTGCAAGTTTCACAAACCTATCAGTCTGTTGATACCATTCAATCGGTTTCTCTCTCAGTTTGGGAAAATCATCCGTAAAAGACTGAATGTCGCTTCTGTGCCACGGTACATGTATTAATTTTCCCCCTGCTGTCTCCCTCATTGGTAACATAGTTATTGCATCACTACTCTGTGATCTTTTCTCGTTGTGCTCTGGGACACTATCTTTCCTCTTTTCCTTTTTCTTTGCCCATCTGCTTTCCCATTTGTCTAAGCACCTCCACACTTGTGCACTCTGCAGCAATTCTCTAAGGTGCGTTTTCATGCCTGCTGACCTCATGTGTTCAAAGTCTGTGGTCCCGAAATCCAATCTATAGCTCCTGCTCAAGTGTTTTGTCTCGTCTATCTCAACCCCGTTTTTGTCAGCTATTTCTTGCAACCTTCTATGTACCTTGTTCACTTCTCTCGTAATCCTAGGACATAGATACCTCAGCTCTTCTTCCGAGTAGGACTCTAACCTATTCAAACCCATAGTCCCTTCCACCAATTCTTCTGCTTCCATGTTCAACCTGACCTTATTCAGATAGTCTTCTCCCTTCCCACTGGCTGAGCTTTGTGTGGAATTCAGACTTTTGAACCACTGTGTCAGCTGTTGCGCATTCAACCCCATCAGTGTAGCATTCACATCGACTGCCATTGATGGTTGCGGCAACTTTTCAGTGTTCGATGATAGCGGTATCATCAGTGGGGGACTCGACCTCACCACTGTTGACTGAGCACATATGGGACTAAACTCCATCAAGGACCCAGATCCAGTTGGCAGAGCCGCTATCGGAGTTGTCTCTGGAGTGTTTTCTATGCACCTCCTTTCCGTCCCACTCTGCACCATTGATCCTTGACCGCTCATACCTGAGTTAGGCTGAATGTACAAAGGTACCGGTGGACCTACAGTAATGGGTAGGGATATCGCATCTGGGTTCTGTCCATTCGCCAGGTTCTGAGGCATGTTCATTCCCACACTATGGGTCATCATTGCCGGCATGCCCGTCTGACTCCCCGTCATCTGAGCATGTGCGGTTCCCCCCTGCATCTGCTTTTGAGGCATCAAAAACTGGGTTGATTCAGCTTGTGCCAATGTTGGGTTGCGACCATTCTGTACTCCCATTACGGTTGGATCTAGAATCATTCCCGTACTGTTGTCACTGCTGTAGTACCTTGGGACCTGCGGCTGATAATTTTCTGCTGTTTTCAATATAGGCACATCTGGATATATTCTCCTAACCTGCGGTATCTGTGGGGTGAACAGTAAACTCGGGTCCTTAGATCCCGATGGCGTTTCTGAACTTGGAGTTTCATTATTCTGTACCGGTGCCGGAGGGGCAGAACTGGTACTTGGACCTTGTTCACTCTCTGCATAAGGTGGTGGACGGTCGTTCAGCAATTGCATGATGAACTCCTCATCCTCTGACTCGTCTTCTCTCCTTAACTTTTCCTCGTCCTCTCTATCTTTGGAACACCTCCTGTTTGTCTTACAGGTAGCTTTCTTGCCTGTCGCCTCTTCTTCCTTAGCAATTGCGGGAAACAATTTTATCCCCTGCAATATATCTGACCTCCACACCTTCTGTGCATTATCCCACCTAGCGTCCGCTAGTGTCTTTTCTACCTTTCTTATCCTGGTCTCGAACTTCTTTTGCTGTTGCTGTCTAGCCATTAGTTCCCAAATCGCTAGAGCCTCAAACTGTGCTGGCCTTGGAGGTACCTTCATGTCGTACATCGCGAATCTCAAATTCTCTAGGATCCTTATATTGAATGTCCCATGGATCGGGAACGCTACGCTCCCATGTCTCTCTGTCAGCTTGTGCCATTGCTTTAGCCAAAGGCACGGAGCTACCCCCCTTTCCTCCATTACAATGTAAGCTGGTGTACCTTCGGGTGGCATCTCCTCTCCTACGCTCGCTTTAATGTAAGACTCCCCCTTCATCGCACTCTTTAATGCTTTAAAAAATGTCATTTTCTCGTCTTTTATTTCACAAAGTTTGTAATCAATAAGTGACTTTAATTCCCGGAATACTCTTCGCTTGCCTTTCCCCTTCCAATCGAGCCCCACGGACTGCGTCCAATCCGTGCGCGGCCCTTCTTGCAACCAACCTATCCCAGCGCGGCTCCTAGTGACGTCACACTCACACACTCTGCGGCTGACAAAGCCTCGCGGCTTGTCCTCCTTCACTCAGCTCCTCTCGTAACAACTTCCGGCATGTATCGCGAGCAACCAAATAATAATAAAACAAATCTGTCGGTTTACTACAGGAAGGGTAACACAATCGCTTCAGGACCTTAGGGATTTTTCATTAGCCTCGGCAGTTATTCCATCTTTCTCGGTCCCCACTTTCGCAAGCAAATCCTGACCAGCAGACTCTGCTCTCAACTTGTCAGTGATCTATTCTAGTGCACTTAGAATTTGTCAAAGCCCGAAGTCGAAGTTTTCTTTCACTCCCTTAACACACGTACCGACTCGTTGACCACGCCCGGTCAACCTATTAAACCGACCAGACCACAACATAAAACAAGTGTCTCATACACTTTTCAACATACTCCGGAGTCTCTTGACCTCGCAGGGCCCGTCTCAACAACAACAACCACGTGGACCTTTTTCTGCACAAAGCGCCACATGCACATGAAGTTCGACGACTTCCCTACTCTCACACTCGGAGTCGCACCTCCGCTATTCTCTAAAATCCTCGCAACCTTTTCAAACAATCTGCGGCAATAAGCTGTGCAAGCGCAAAACCCTGACTTCACTCATACCGTCACTAGTACCGCCAACGCCGATTTCACACCTCCATTCTCTCCATTCGCAAACTCCGAGATCCCGGGAAAGTCGCGGGGGACTTAGGGCATCATCATTCTCTCAATCTGTTTTACCCAAGAAAAATCTAATTCAACACCATATACTTCTCGAGTGGGGTCCCAAAGGGCGTAACCGTCAATTCAACACCATATACCTCTCGAGTGGGGTCCCAAAGGGCGAAACCGTTACCTCTCGAGTGGGGTCCCAAAGGGCGAAACCATTACCTCTCGAGTGGGGTCCCAAAGGGCGAAACCGTTACCTCTGCTACCATCTACTGATAGAGCGTTCCGTCCTAATAAATTACCTGTATTTGGACGCTCTTGGGTCAATGAATCTTTTGACCAAGTGGGGCTCTCTTCACCCGAGATTAGTCAATTTAATCAAATCAATAATCAATAACGAACATAAGCAATGCCCTGATCAACATAACACTTCACAATTAATCCGGAAAACATTTCGGCGAGCCATGACCTTTCGGCCATGAATAACCACACCAGTTCATTCAAAGTTAATGAATTTATTTCCCTATATTAACAAAGCTAGCACGATATAAATGTGTCTCAACACCAAATGATATATGTAAATGAACATTAATAGCTGTCCATAACGGCGAAAAAGATGCAATCTATGCAGCATTTGAATAACAATGCATTCGATAATAGCAACGCAAACCACTAAAACTATAATCTGTAATGGGCTAATTGCATACATTAGTCAGCATAACAAGGTCTCAAATTGCATCGTGCAACAAATGAATCCTCATCTAACCTCAAATTAGCATCTGCATGTGGGACTTCATGCAAAAAACAATTTAGCAACATTGATTTGGAAAACTCCTAACTAGGGCTCTTATCAAAAATCAGCAGTTGGTTACCTAAAAAGAAACAAAATGCAATTGTACATTTTCCTTTCATATTTACCAAATTCAATCAGCATTCAAGGAAGTCTTCGTCTCACAGGTACCGGTTTCGATCAGCATGGGACGGGGCAAAGGGGGCAGGGTGGACGGGGCAATTGCCTCACAGCGGCAAGATAAAAGGACAAAACTACTACTTTATGCAAAGGGGTAAATCAAAGTTAAAGTCTCTAGGGCGAGAATTACTTAAAGTCTCTTTCTCTCGATTAGAGAAAGCATCAAAGTCTCATTCAAAATGGCGTCGAACATCAATTGGCATCGTAGAAGATGGCAAAATGACGAGGTCGGCAAGATGGGCCATAATGGCTGCAATGTCCTGCAAATGGCGGGTAATGGCTGCTTTCTTCTTGTGCACCAGGTTTAAATAATCAACAGTTCAAATCCAGTAGGGTCTTCCATTGGAGGGTTCATAGGTTGGCTTCAAATTGTCCAATCAAAAACAACAATTCACAAGCTTCTACCTAGGCATACATTATCCTTGGAGTCGGGAACGTAAGTTGCAACATATTTTACCAATTAACTCACTTTCAGAGCTTCCATTGTCTGCACCTGCAGATTGACCTTGGAGCAAAGAAGAAGATGCCAGGCTGGCACGAAACCTTAAAGATAAGCATGTGAACCGATCTCACTGGAAAAGTACAGCTTCAAGCAAGAATACACGTTTTATTAGCACATTAGAAAAACACGAGCATCTAAACCGTGAGACAAGGCAACTAGGCCGAAGCCTCCACTAAAGTTATGCTAAGTTAAAACATTTCAAACAAGCAAATCATGGCACACGTTTACGGTTATGTCAGATTAGTACAATTCTAATACATCACGTTATATAAAGCACGCTTATAAATGTTGGCGAACTACTCTGTGTGCACATTTGTCCCCGTACAATCTTTATTAGTTCGGTTAAAGTCACACTTGATTATTGCGGCACTACGTTTATGCGCTAATAAATTTAAAACCTTAGTTTCTGCGTCATCACCCTTTGTCCTGAATTTTTGTCCTGAATTTTGACCCTTTGTCCTGAATTTTTTACAGTCCTGTCCAGAATTTGCCTCATTGCCAGGTGGTCTCCCTAAGCTTGAGGAGTATCTAATTTGAAAAACAAAGTGCAAGACTACTTAGTTTTGATTCATCTCTTACCTTTTTTCCACCGCCCTAAATTGTTTGTCCTTTACAGGTTCTTTTTCATCACTACTTTATCCCTTTTCATTGTTTCTTATATTTCTCTTCCTTTTTCTTCCTGTCTTTTGTGCCATTTATCTATCTAGCTGTCTGTCAAAGTCTGATTATGAATGACGTTATAGTCCACAAAGATCTGTGCCAGGCCTCACTAGCTCCTACTACTGGCACAAATCATGCACTGCACATAAGAGTAATTCATGCCAGAGAATTGAGCACTCACGGGTCACAACTTTGTGTGTATTTGGAAACATTTAGATTGTCCTCCCCACACTACTCTGCTCATCTCACCCTACTACCCCTAAATGAACAAGCCATAGAAGGTGCAGAAAGTACATGGAACATCAGCCTGCCAAAGGCAAGAGATTAAGTGGAGAAAATAGTTTTATGTAAATAAAAAGATAAAAAAGGTGTGAGTGAAGTATCCTAAATGCACTAGTTATATGTGGATGTAACACTGTGGTGATTTTCTGCCCACATATGGTTATGGGTGATGGACATGCAATAGAAAAATCTACTTCTAACTGATGGCTTTGTTAATAGAGTAAAATACATTGATTTTTGCTAAGCACTGATGTGAGTTTGCACATAAGAAGCCTTAAGGTCTCTTGTAAATCTGTCACCTATACTGTATTTAGTATTAGCACACTGAGGTTCCCGTATATGGCCCTGAAAAAACACATTTAGCTCACGTGAATGTCTCTCTGTCCAATTCATCAATTTAGTCCAAATTCATAACTCATAAATATATGTGACAGCCTTGATTCACAACAATATGTTTTGCCTACTACTGACTTGGACCCAGAAATCAAGTACACAGTGCATAACTGAAACATGTGTCTGGTTCATGGAGCTAAAAAGTGTTGGTCATCATAGGAGACTTAGGGCCCAATTTATAGCTTGGTGGGTAGTGTCCCCCATCACAAGCACTATGGAGTACCCTGCATGCAAAACCATTGGTCCGTCTGCCTCATTTGGAGATGTGCTGACCATAAGTATTTCAACGACAAGCCCTGAGTGCTTCCTCTGACAGCCTGTCAGAGAAATGATATTATACCATCCTGACTATTTAGCGTGACCAATGTAATGCATTTGTTTCTGGTCTGTCACTGGACGGAAAAACCTGGCGGTTAGGGAGAGTAATAAACCAATATTCACCCCAACACCCTGGAATTAAATCCCCAGGGTGTAGGGGTAATTGGTTTTTTATTTATGTTTTTTTTTTTTTTCAAAAACAATCTTCCACTTTGTGAGTTTTATGTTTGAAACAAAAATGGTAGAAGTTTGGCCGATGGCTGTAATATCCGCAGGTGACTGCACAACACACTTTTGGTACTTTAAAAGGGATCACCATCCTGGGTTCCTTTCAATACACAGAGATGGCCACAGGACTGGTGGCCATCTTTAAATTTGGCAGGCGGTGAACCCTCTGGATGGCAAAAGTAATGATGTGTGCCATTGCAACGGACACTACTCCATCTGCCAAACTCTAGATCAGGCCCATACTTTTATCTAGAATAAATACATTTAGGGGTGTAAGGAAATGCCTCCTTGGCATGGTTGCCCCCCTGACTTTTTGCCTTTGCTGATGCTATGTTTACAATTGAAAGTGTGCTGAGGCCTGCTAACCAGGCCCCAGCACCAGTGTTCTTTCCCTAACCTGTACTTTTGTATCCACAATTGGCAGACCCTGGCATCCAGATAAGTCCCTTGTAACTGGTACTTCTAGTACCAAGGGCCCTGATGCCAAGGAAGGTCTCTAAGGGCTGCAGCATGTCTTATGCCACCCTGGAGACCCCTCACTCAGCACAGACATACTGCTTGCCAGCTTGTGTGTGCTGGTGAGCACAAAACGAGTAAGTCGACATGGCACTCCCCTCAGGGTGCCATGCCAGCCTCTCACTGCCTATGCAGTATAGGTAAGACACCCCTCTAGCAGGCCTTACAGCCCTAAGGCAGGGTGCACTATACCATAGGTGAGGGTACCAGTGCATGAGCATGGTACCCCTACAGTGTCTAAACAAAACCTTAGACATTGTAAGTGCAGGGTAGCCATAAGAGTATATGGTCTGGGAGTTTGTCAAACACGAACTCCACAGCACCATAATGGCTACACTGAAAACTGGGAAGTTTGGTATCAAACTTCTCAGCACAATAAATGCACACTGATGCCAGTGTACATTTTATTGTAAAATACACCCCAGAGGGCACCTTAGAGGTGCCCCCTGAAACTTAACCGACTATCTGTGTAGGCTGACTAGTTTTAGCAGCCTGCCACAAACCGAGACATGTTGCTGGCCCCATGGGGAGAGTGCCTTTGTCACTCTGAGGCCAGTAACAAAGCCTGCACTGGGTGGAGATGCTAACACCTCCCCCAGGCAGGAATTGTCACACCTGGCGGTGAGCCTCAAAGGCTCACCTCCTTTGTGCCAACCCAGCAGGACACTCCAGCTAGTGGAGTTGCCCGCCCCCTCCGGCCAGGCCCCACTTTTGGCGGCAAGGCCGGAGAAAATAATGAGAAAAACAAGGAGGAGTCACTGGCCAGTCAGGACAGCCCCTAAGGTGTCCTGAGCTGAAGTGACTCTAACTTTTAGAAATCCTCCATCTTGCAGATGGAGGATTCCCCCAATAGGGTTAGGATTGTGACCCCCTCCCCTTGGGAGGAGGCACAAGTCCTGTCTCCTTTTTTAACCAGCATCAGACCAGTAGGCACTCACAAATACTTTTAGACCTATTGTAACATGGATTCACATCAGAGGAAATAACTAAATTGCATGATACAGTGCAGAAGTTGACTACCTCTCCAATCACTTGTTGGCTGTATCTTTGCCTTTGATACTAAATGGTGCCCCATTGCCTTCTGGCTAGGTTTACATTATACAACTACCTCATACATGCATGTGCCAGCTCAAAAGGGGAGAAGGAACTTTAGATAATCAGCTTGTACAAAGGTTTACATTCCATGAACAATAAGATATCTATCCTCACACAGGTTTTCGACTCCTCAACAGTCTATCCAAATGTTCACAAGAGAGACATACAAAAAAAATAGTGCTAACTGGAATTGTAATATCAAAAGTCTCTCAAGATCACAAAAGGCATGTGTGCACGGTTTTTGCATTCCAGGGCAATTTGATCTTACCGAAGGGCTGCAGAAGATTGCATGGCCACTTGTGTTGTAGAGATTGGACTAGATACATGTAGAGTTGGAATGATCTCTATTGGGCATTCCCTCATTTTCATGATGACGTGGCCTCATTCAAATTAGGAATAATGTTGCCTCTCCACCAGTGCTGTATTGCACACGAAGGTGCAGAGGCAACCAAGCTGTCAGGTGAACAGTGAAAACCTGCACCTGGTTTGTCTTTCACTGATGTGCTGTTCTCAATGCATGTGTGAGTATGCACCTGCAGAGGAAACAGCGCATTGGCTGTGAGGCGGCACACGGTTCCACACTGCCCAGACTCAGACATGTTTTGCGGCATATCTTTAGTATGACTTTCAGACATGGAAATAAAACCATACACCAGAATGTGGTGAGCAACCTGTGGAAACATTTTCAAGGGGATATTTAGACTGTAAAGAAGAAAATGTCCTTACATGTGCTATCTGGCTATACAGCCAAGAAAGTCCTTGGAAAGGATAAAAGTATTCTTTTAAGTTATTAGGATGAAAGTGTTTCAGTGGAGCCTTATATCAGCTGCCACATAGGTACTGGATTGAAGAACCTATTGAAAATCGGGCTTTTCTGAAAGTACTGTCTCGACAGACTAACTCAAGTCCAGCAGGGCTCAATGTCACTATGGACTGCTTTTCAAGAAATCATTAGGATTAAAAGAGCTGGCCACTGCATCTCAAAATTTCTTGTCCAGATCGAGCATCAACTCAATTTATGTCTTCTATTCACTTCAATTTCTAGATGAACTCATTTCGTATAGTTTTGCTTTTGATGAGCAACACTCTGATTCTGGAGGGTTCAGTTCATGGCATGGACCCTCAAGGATGTCTACAAAATGTTTTTGAGTGCACTGTGGTCACGCAGAAGGCCAGTGCTGCCAAGTTTCCCAGGTCCATGGATGATGTGATACAGGTCCCAGAATTCAAAGGAAAAATCCTGGACTGGAGCAGTACATCACACATGGACTTGAGAAACTTGGCATATATAGAAGACCTAAACAAAGGTGTATAAAGGTCACTAATTTTCCACATCCAGGCACGTCAGGTGGGCCTCACTCAGCCCATCATGCACCCATTCAGTCACACAGATGGGCTGAGTGAGGCCCACCTGGAAAGAGGTGTCCTTGAGGCTAAAAATGCAGACAAACAGGCTTTAATCCCTGTCTCATCTTAATATCTAACAATTCTGCTCTAATTACCTAATCCCCTGTGCCTGAAAAAATTGTAACAGTTATGTTATTCTCTTCTAATCATTCTAAAGGCCTCAGGCCACGTTCTGGAGGTATAAAACTGCAACACAGCACGGAGGCAGATCCTCCATGCACAGCGCACATCACTCTGGATTTCAAGATATGCATGTCTGAGACTAGAGGGAGACTTCATAAAGATTGTCAGGGGCCACAGACCTCTATTATCTGACCAGCATATGATCTGGGTACGGGAGGCCACTATGAGGCCTCCCAGTCCATGTCAGTCACATCCTGCAGTGTCCACATTCCTCTATGTGCATTTGGCCTTTTTGATGTCTGACACTGGCCTTCACAAACTGTCAACTTGTTCAGTTCCTGTATGACTCCTTACGACTCTCATCTCATCAGGTCTATACCTTACGTCCCTTATTATTCAGAAACACGCAACATTCTCAGAAGATTAGACACGCAGAACCTTACCCTTTCTGGCACTATTGAGCTGCTGGACTCACTCCTTGGTACAGGACACTCTTGCCTCAAACTTCTCGGGATCACCTTAGACATCATTTTTGTGTGTGTTTTTTTTTTTACTTCCATGTTTTTTTTTAAATGGTGCAATTATTTTTAGATATTTTTAAAGAAAGAAAAAATGAACGTTTACAATATTCATGGCTCAGCATTTTTACATTGATACGGAAAGGTTTACACACTGCACGTTTCGCTCAGTGCAGATGCCCTCTGAACGCACATTCTGTATTCACGAACAGCAACTGTGCAATATGGGGCTGACGGGTGGGCAGAGCACATGTAGCTGTGCAACCTTTTACATTTTTCCCTCCTGGTACCAAGTGTGTTGCAAGGACAGAGGAATGTTGATGACGGGAATCCTTATTTCCAGGGGCTTAATGTAGCCCTCGGCAGGCCTTGCGGCACAGGGAGAGCCCTCATCTCACACTTCAGGAGACCCCAGTTTTGCCTAAGACCTATGCATTTCTGTAAGATACATAATTCTCAGGGGTCCCTCACAACATTCAGCAGGGAGGTCCCATCAGCCGCTTTCCAGAGCTGTGCCAGCACTTGATTGACAGCAAGCTTACTGACCCCAGGAAGCTTGCCAAGGAGGCGGACCGCTGGATCACCACCAGGGTCCAAAAGAAGTTGTAAGTTGGAGACTTAGCCAAGGGTGGGCAGGGCCCACAACAGAAGAAGGGGGGGACAAGGATAAAAGTAAGGAGTTCTCTAAAGGTCCCAAACCAGTTCCCAGGGTAAGGATTCCCAATCCCCTGTTGAGAAAGGTGTTTCACCTATAATCAGGAATGGCATTTCAGGGGGAGTCCCAAGTGTCCCAAGGGGCACAGCCCCACAACAGTGGGTAGTCACTAGGGGTGGCTAGTGTAGAGCTTAGGGAGGAGTTGGCCACAGATAATTGTGGGGAGCCAGCAGAGTTGACCCTAGTCTCCGTGGATGAGGGTGAGGTAGTCCAGAGAACTATCATGCCTAACAACACTAAGAAGAACAGACAGTGGGTGACCATCAGTGGAAGGCAGGTGGGGGCTCTGAGAGACACAGGAGCCAGCATGACAACTGTTCACTGTCAGCTGGTGTCTGAGGAGCAGATAATCGCTAATGTGATCCACCAGGTTGTAGTAGTAGACAACAGTGAGTGCCAATGTTTGGTAACTCGGGTTCTCTTTGAATGAGGATAGGGGTCTCAGGTTCCATTAGGGTAGCTGTGAGTCTATCCATTTCTGTTGACTGTCTGCAGGGGAATGATTTGGAGCAATCTGCCTGGAAGAAGGTGGAGGTCAAGTCACACTTGGAAATGTTAGGTTTGCCAGAGTAGGTGTGCATGACCACATGGTCCATGGCCACCAGAGAAGGTGATCAGGGGGACCTGGGGCCTGAAACAGTGGCACAGGTGCTTGTCAGGAGGAGGAGGGGTAAGGGGTGTGGGAAACCCACTCCTTAGATTTCCAGGGTCCAGAAGGAGGCTGAGCCTGAGGAGAATGCCCTGAAATCTACAGTGGAAGAAGTGGCCAAACTAGGGGACCTACCCGAACTGACCCATTGGCAGCGGAAAGCAGGCCAACCAGGGAGGAGTTCTGTGCAGCACAGAAAGCATGGCTGACTCTTGAGAGTCTTCAGAAACAGGCGAGGCCCAAGCAGCTGGTGACACCTCTGGATCTCACCTGATTTACTGGGAGATTGATCTCATGTATAGCGGGCCTAAGGTTGCTGAGCCTGGGGTAGGCCATGTGCTGATGGTACCTCAGTGCGTCAGAATCTTCCTACTGAGTCTGGCTCGTGATGTGCCACTGGCAGGTCATTTGGGGCTGAACAAGGCCTTTGACAGGCTTGTCACTCACTTTTATGGGCACCAAATGAGGAAGACCTTAGATGCGTTTTGCAGGACCTGTCAAACCTGCCAGGTGAGTGACAAATCTGGGAAGAGATGAAGGCTCCTCTTCAACCATTTCCTGTCATGAGCACTCCTTTTGAGTGGGTGGGCATTCACATTGTGGGGTCTCTGGATCCCAAGACAGCTATTGGCAACACGTTTATCCTAGTCTTAGTGAACCATGCCTCCTGGAACCCGGAAGCTATCCCTCAGAGGACAGTGACCATGCCCACCATGGTCAGGGCACTTTTATGTGAGTTTCCCCAAGGGGGTGGTATCTGACCAGGGTACCAATTTCATGTTGCTGTACATGAGGGCCATGTGGAAGGTGTTTGGTGTTACCTACAAGCTCACATCGCCTTACCATCCCCAAAGCAATGGGTTGGTTGAAAGGTTCAACTGTACCCTGAAGGGCATGATTATTGGTCTCTCAGAACCCATAAGGCAAAGTGGGACGTCCTGTAACCATGCCTGTTGTTTGCCTACAGGGAGGTACCAAAGAAGGAGGTTGGCTTCAGCCCTTTTGAGCTTCTGGTTGGGACCCCTGTGAGAGGGACCGTCAGGTTGGTGAAGGAGGTCAGGGAACAAGCTCCTAAGAAGCCACTCCAAGATGTATTCAGTTACATGTTGGACTTCAGGAACCAGACAGCCAGCTTCCAGAAACTCACACAGGAGAATCTGAAAGCTAGCTAGGAGGACATGAAGCGCTGGTATGACCAGAATACCACTCTGGTTGAGTTTCAGCCTGGCTAGAAAGTATGGGTGATGGCCCCAGTAGAGCCCTGTGCTCTGCAAGCCTTTGGTCTGGGACATTTGAGGTGAAGGAACGCAAGAGTAATGTCACCTACCTGGTGTACAAGCAGACTCCTAGGAACCCTTTGAGGGTCCTGCACATGAACCACCCAAGCCACATTTTGAGGGGTCTGAGTTGACCATACTCCTGGTCACGGATGATGGGGTGGAAGAGGAGAGTTAACTTCCCCCCGACCTCCTCTCTTCCAAAGAGCAGGATGGTTCAGTGGAGGGTGTGAGCCTCTCCCCTGCTCTGACCCTAGAACAGCAGAGGGGCTGTCACCAGTTACTGGAACTGTTCCTCTCTATGTCCTTGTTTATCCCTGGAGTCACCCTATGGTGTACCCATGAATTTGACACTGGGGATAGCCTGTCTGTTAAGCACAAGTCTTACAGGTTGACTGACAGATTTTGGACAGCATCAAAGAGGAAGTCTCTAAGATGCTGGAGCTAGGGTTGATGAGCACTTCAACAGCCCTTGGTCCAGCCCAATGGTACTGGTCCCCAAGGCTGCTCCACTCTGAGTCACACCTGAACTGAGGTTCTGTGTTGACTACCGGGGGTTCAATGCCATCACCATGACCTACGTGCACCCCATCCTCGAGCTGATAAAGTCAATGACCAGTTGGGAGCTGCCAACTTCCTCAGCTTGTTTGATCTAATGTCTGGGTACTGACAGTTTGCCTTGACCGAGGGGGCCAGGGAGGGGTCGGCATTCTCAATGCCAGAGGGGCATTATCATTTACATGTTATGCCCTTTGGGTTGAAGGATGCCGCTGCCACATCTCCGAGGCCGATCAACCAGGTCCTGGCTGAGTTGTAGAACTTTAATGCCACCTACCTAGACAACATTTCTGGTTTCAGCTCTAGCTGGGACGACCACTGGCACCACCGCCAGGATGTCTTGAGGGCTCGGCTGAGTGCAGGCCTCACTATCAAGGCCAGTAAGTGCCAAATAGTGCAGGGGTTTGTGGTGTGCTTGGGACACCAGGTATGGAGCGGCCATGAGATGCCTCTACAAGACAAGATTGACAACATTCTGGTTTGGGCAACCCCAAAGACTCAGACAGAGGTGAGAGCCTTTTTAGGTCTCACCGGGTACTACAGGAGGTTCGTCAAGTGGTAAGGCACCATTGTTGCCTCCTTGACAATGCTGACTTCCAAGAAGCTGCCACATCAGGTGATCTGGTTTGAGGCTTGCCAGACCACTTTTGACAACCAGACAGGAAGGGCCCAAAGGTGGATTCTGGCAGAAGAGGACCTGCAAGGGAAGGGGACCAAGTCCAGTTTGTGATGGATGGAGTATCCTGTGGTGGTAGGACAATAAGACTAAACTTGCCCAGTTGAGTCTTCATTGTCTAAGTGGAAATAGCTAGAGTTTCTATCTGCATTGGAGTGGTTACTCCCAGTACTATTTTCCACTGTATGGTCCATTCCCTGTGGGGAGATGGACCACCCTATCAGTTTGGTATTTTCTCCTGTAGTGTATCTAAACTGCAGGCCCTCTGGTTCTTGAGTTGAAGGTTGTGGAGTCAAGTGTTTTAGAGCAGGGCATGATGGCTGTCCCCGTGGCTCTACAGTAGGACAGGGTTGTAGAGCAGGACAGGGTTTCTGTCCTAAAGGCTCTAGAGGAGGACAGGATTTCCAAAGTTTCCATGGAAGGACAGGGTGGCTGTTCCAGGTTTTCTAAGGTAGGATAGAGTTGCTGTTCTACCCTAGGTTCCTTCCAGATGGATTCTCTTACCTCTAGGAGCTCAGCTGTTGTAGCCTCAGGCTCCTGTGGTGTAGGTTCCACCTAGGGAGTGGGGTTCTCCCTTAGAGGATGGGGATCCTAAGTGGGGGTTTGTTCAGGGAGAAATTCTATATCCTGCCTGTTTCTGTTGTTATAAGCCATTTTTCCAGGCTCTAGGACTCCTTGCTCTCTTTGCTCCTTACCCTGTGTTGTGGATAAGGCAAGTAGGTGTTTAGGGATGCCCAGCATGGCTGCATGGGCTTGAAACTCTACTTTAGCCCAAGCGGAGGTCTCCAGGTCATCATCCAAGAGGCACTCTACAGGTAAGTTAGATGACACTGCAACCTTGTGAGAGCCAGTAACCCCACCCCAGCTAAAGTCTACCATAGCTATGGGGATGCACTGAATGAAGTTATTCACATCACTGACTTGGTACTTGTGACCAAGTAGGTGTTGTTCATATGAAACCAGTTTTTCAGTTACTATAGTGACACTGGCACCTGTGTCCCTGTAGTCCTCAGCCTCAACACCATTTATTAAGAGATGCTGCTTTTACTTATCTATATTAAGGAGACAAGCAGCTAGGGTGGTACGGCCACTGTCACCCTTAGAGACAAGAACTGTCTCATGGGTTTCTATGGCTACCCGAGGGCCCACTACAGTCCCAAAGGTGAACCTAGCTACACTTTTGGGCTGATTACTGCTACCACTATTGTTGCTACTGCTAGAGGTTCTGGGGTACTAGTGATAGTAGTGGTAGTAGTAATAGTAGTAGCAGGCTTGGTGCTACTTTTAGGACAAGTGCTGTCACCTGCCCTGTGGCCTTGTTGCCTACATATGTAGCACAAAGGTTTCTCGTTGGAAGATGAAGAGGGCCTAGACCCACCACCAGAACAGTTTTGTGGGCCTGAAGAAGACTCTTTTTGTTTGTCCCAACCCTTGTCCTGATTCTTATCTGCTTCCTTCTTCTGGTCACCCCCTGTTTGAGTTTGTCTACCCACCCTGGTGCGGGCCTATTTGTGTGCCTTCTTTCCCAATACTTGGGGAGAGGTCAGATCAAAGTCCACCAGGTACTGATGAAGCTGATCAGAAATGCAGTTATTAAGAATGTGCTCTCTCAGAATCAGATTATGCAAGCCCTGGTTGTCACTTACACTGCTCCCATACAACCAGCCTTCCAGAGCTTTAACAGAGCAGTCAACAAAATCTGTCCAATCCTCAGAGGTCTCCTTTTCGAACTCCCTGAACTTGATCCTATATTGTTCAGTGGTTCGCCCAAATCCATCCAAGAGTGCATTCTTAAGTGCTGAATTGTCATCTACATCTTTTTCTCTGACAGTGAGGAGTTTGTCTCTGCCTTTGTCAGAGAGGGGGAGCCACAAGATTGCTACCCACTGTCTTTGAGGGACCCTTTGTACTTTACAAGTCCTCTCCAAGGCAGTGAACCATTTGTGCGTGTCATCTCCCACCTTGTAAGGTGGGACTTTCTTACTCGGGTTCCTAGAGTCATATGAGTCCTCCCGCACCTTCCTGTCCCTGAAATTAATATTACTGCCACTAGGGGAGCTAACCCCAAACTGTGTCTCTCCCTCTCCACTGCTAAGGCCTCCCCATCTAAGGCTAACCACTACTGTTGCAATCTCAGCCTGGCCTCCTACAATCTCAGTTTCCTAAGTTCCATATCTAGGGAATCTTCCCCTGAGGTGGAGCAGTGGGTCCCTTCAGATACTGAGGAGGCATGGGTGTTCACAGAAAAGGACCTATCCCTCCTTCTGGGGACTCTCTGAACGAACCCTCTAGTAGTAAAAGTGGGCCTACTTAAGTGACCCTCCTTTTTAGTACCTACAGTGCTCCTAATAGAGTGGTGGTGTACCCCAGATTCCTCCTGACCCTCCCCAGTGTAGCCTAAATCTACCCTGTCTAAGACTGGAGGGTCAGCCTCTACTTCCTCCTCACCTGGCTACCAGTGTTGTCTTGGTCAGCCTGGAGAAGTAATGCCAGAAGTAGACGTTTATTGGGATTTCTCCCTGTCTTCAGCTTCCTGGAAGCACACATTTCCCTCAACTCTTGTGCGGCTCTCATATTGAGAGTCTGGTACTTAAGTTGTGTTTTCCTCTGAAGAAACCTTGCTAGAGTGGTGCGGGTGCACCTGGCTATTCTAACAACTAGACTCCTTGAAAATTTGGAGAAAGAGCTATGCTAGACCCCAACTCACCCAAACTAGGAGAGTAGAGATCCTGATCACTAAGTGCAGTGTGTTTCTAACTAGTAGTGGACTTTCCTGGGGAAAGTGACTATTGACAAAGTAGTAAGGCAATTGAAAGTGTCTTATCCCACCCCTGCACCACCAATGTAGGAAGCTGACCTGGTGTGTGTGGTGAGCACCTATGGTGTTATCACCTCATACCAAGGCCAGGTATCCCCTATTAGCGAAGTGTAGGCAGTGTCTAGGAAGCCAGAGCTCTCTAGAGGTAGCTGTGGATGAGCAGACAAGACTTAGCTAGGAGACATGCAGAGCTTATGCAATACCACTATCATCACACAGTACTCTCATACATGAAAGAACCACGGAGTATTACAAAAATAAATGTACTTTACTATAGTAACACAAATACTAGAATATTCATGGGCAGTTCCCCAACTGGAGGTAAGTAAACAAACTAATTATATATAAAAATAGCAATCAGTAAGGAGCATAAAAGCAACATGATTGACAAAAATAATAGACAATAGTGAGTGGCAAACCGTATACTAAAAAAGTGGAATGCGAGTTACAGTCCCCCACCCAAGGATGTGGAATCATAAGAGGGGAGCTGGAGGAACTAGGAACCCCAAGAGGTGAGTACCAGAGTGATACCTAGCGACCAGGAAAGCAGCCAGAAGTACCCGTTTTTCCCCACAACCAACAGGAGGACTTAGAAAAAGGATTGTGTAAGACACAAACCAGATGGGAAGGAGCCAGAGGTGGATTCTGGCAGAAGAGGACCTGCAAAGGAAAGAGACCAAGTCCAGCTCGTGATGGAGTGTCCTGTGGTGGCAGGAGCCACTACCCACCCTTCTGTGGATGCTGGACCAAGTCAACAGGGGATGAAGAAAACCAGCTGTGCAGCACAGGAGATGAAGAGGAGTCCCTGAAGTGATACTGATGGTGTCCCTCGTCGGCTGTCGGGTTGCAGTTTGTTAGTGGTGCTAGAGAACAACCAACAAGCCTTGGCAAGCGCAAAAGACAAAAAAAAGAGTTTTGCAAGGCTGAAGAGGGCCAGCAAGGCCCCGGGGACTCGACCCTTGGAGGAAAGTCTGAGATGACCCTCAGCAGTCTGGAGAATCACCAGAAGAGGATGAAGTTCTCATTGGCAAACCACTGGCAGCAGGCACAGCAAGTCGCAGTGTGGCCCACTCAGCACACCTGACCAGGAGTCCCCCTACCCTGGAGCAGCAGAGAGGAGACTGTGCTTGGCATGAAGAAGTGCTAGGTGCTGGGGCTACACAGAGCCTGAAGAACCCATGGAGCAGGAGCAAACAGCATTGGCAACTCCAAGAGTTGCAGTGCACAGGGGTACTGTCCTGCAAGGCTTACCTTCTACCAAGTTGGACAACTGGCAGAGAGGATCAAGTCAACAACTTTAGACTACCACCTGTGAACCAGGATCCATGCAGTTCTGGAGGAGAGCAGATCCACGCAGCTGTTCATTGTTGCAGTTGGTTCCTACAGAGGAGTGACTCCTTCACTCCAAGGGAGATTCCTTCTTACTTCTTGGTGCAGGCTGGAGTCTCGTTGACCTCAGAGGATGCACAGCTTGGCAAATGTTGCAGTTGCTGGAAGGAGCAGGAGAACTATGTTGCAAAGCGGAGTCATCAACGGAGTTGCAGATTGTTGGTTCCTGAAGAGTCCAGTTGCTGTTCCAGTGGCCAGAAGATGAAGTAAACGATGCAGAGGAGTCCAGGTGGAATCTAGCACATCCAATCTGAGGACCCACCCAGCAGGGAGACCCTAAATAGCCCTGGAAGGGGGATTGGTCACCTAGCAAGGAGACCACCTATCAGGAGGGGGCTGTGACATCACCTTCATGACCTGGCCACTCAGAGTCTCCCAGGGGCCTCTGCATATCTTGGTTTCAAGATGGCAGTATCAAGTGGCCACCTGGAGGAGCTCTGGCACCACCCCTGGGGTGGCGATGGACAGGGGTTGGTAACTCCTCTTTCCTTTGTCCAGTTTCATGCCAGAGTAGGGACTGGAGGTCCCTTGGCTGATAGAAACCGGTTTATGCAAGAAGGGCACCAAACTTGCCCTTTAAAGCATTCTGGTGGCTTGGGGCAGCTACCCCTCTGAAGCCATGTAACACCTATTTCCAAGGGAGAGGGTGTTACCTCCCTCTCCCACAGGAAATCCTTTGTTCTGCTTCCCCTGCCTGAGCTGGTTAAGCAGCAGGAGGGCAGAAACATGTCTGAGGGGTGGCAGCAGCAAGGGCTGCATAGAAAACCCCAGAAGCCTGGTAGGAGTAATACTGGGGGTCCTCTAAGGAGCCCCAAAAGTGAATGGAATCATACAACCAATACTAGCAACAGTATTGGGGTATGATTTTGAAATGTTTGATACCAACATGCCCAGGTTCAGAGTTACCATTAAGTAGCTGGACACCTGTGTCTGGTTACACGGGTAAAATGGCTTCCCCACACTTACGAGGTTCAGTGAAATGGAGCTGGAGTTCTTAGGAGCTCCTATGCTCATGCTGGGGTGCCCTCACACACAGGGACCTGCACCCTGCCCGTTGGGATAGGAAGGCCTACCATAGGGGCAACTTACAGTGACCTGGTGCAGTGACCAGTGATGAAAGTCTGCATGCACCTTTTCACGCATGCTGCAATGGCAGGCCTGCAGGCCCATTTTGCATGGGCTCCAATGGGTGGCATAATACATGCTGAAGCCCATGGGGAACCCCTGGTGCCCCAATGCCCTGGGTACCTAAGTACAATATACTAGGGACTTATATGGGGGCACCAGTATGCCAATTGTGGGGTGTGCAAAGTCCTAAGAAATCAAGTTTATAGGGATAGAGCACAATCACTGGGGTCTTGATTAGCAGGCTCCCAGTGAAAAAAATCCAAGCATACTGATAGCAGGCAAAGAGTGGGGGTAACCATGTCAAAAAGAGGATACTTTCCTACAGACAGCACCCGTGCTCAAGGCTTCTGACTTTTCCAAGGAATCTGTGGTGCAGACAGATGCCTCAGAGCATAGTGTGGGAGCAGTGCTTTCACAGCTAAGCGAGGATGGCCTAGCTCAACCTGTACCCTTCATTAGTAGAAAGTCACTTCCACTTCTCAGGGAACAGAGGTGGAGCACAATAGAAAGGGAAGCTTTTGTTCTGGTCTAGTCACTGAAGAAGCTGAGGCCATACCTGTCTGGGACTCACTTCCGGGTTCAAGAAGGCCACAGGCCGCTCAGAGGGTTTATGAAGATGAGGGGTGAGAATCCTAAATTGTTGAGTTTGTCACTCTCCCTACAGGGAATGGTCTTTACAGTGGAACACTACTCTGGAACAGAACATGCCAATGCTAATGGACTGGCCAAGTTCTTCCGCTTTAGTGATGAGAACTCCCAAAAGGTTGGGTAATTCTCCCCACTTATAGCTCGGGGGACACGTGTTAGACCTGTTAGCTCTTGGCATGGTTTACCCTGTCTTTTTGCTTCTGACCTCCTGGGTTTGATCCTGTGCTGAATTTGGTTTTTGCTGGCCTTAGGACTCTGGGCACGTTACCACTGCTGACCAGTGCTAAAATGCAAGTTCTGTCTGTCTAAATTGTATTGGTGATTGGTTTATCCATGATTGGCATATCTGATTTGCTAGTTAATCCCTAGTATAGAGCATGCTGTGTGTCTAGGGTCTGTAAATCAAATGCTACTAGTGGGCCTGCAGCACCGATTGTGTCAACCACATGAGTATCCCGGTAAACATCTCAGGCCTGCCATTGCAGTGCCTCTGTGTGCAGTTTTTTACCTACAATGTCGACCTGGCAACTGAACCCATTTGCCAGGCCCAAACCTTCCCTTGTACTACATGTATGTCACCCCTGAGGTAGGCCCAAGGCAGCCTTATGGGCAGGGTGCACTGTATTTAAAAGGTAGGACATGTACTGGTGTGTTTTACATGTCCTGCTAGTGAAGTACTGCTAAATTTGGGTTTTCACTATTGCAAGGCCTATGTCTCCCATAGGGTAACATAGGGATTGCCTTGAAATACATTTAAGTGTGATTTACCATTGTGAGCAGACAGAGAGTTGGAGTTTGGGCTCTCTGAACTCAGAATTTAAAAATATATCTTTTTGTTGAAGTTGGTTTTTGAATTGTAAGTTTGTTTGAAAATATCACTTTTAGAAAGTGGGCATTTTCTTACTTAACCATTCTGTGCCTCTACCTGTCTGCTGAATACACGTCTGGGTCAGGATGACAGTTGGGCTGTTTGTGCATTCACTCTAGACAGTCACACAAAGGGATGATCTGAGGTGTGCCCTGCATATCCTGATTCCCATTCACCAGGCTGATGGGTCTTCCTGAAGTACAGTGGTGGGAGGAGCTGACACTTACACCTGAATAGGGCTGTGCCTGTCCTCACACAAAGCAGTCTCCAACCCCCTGGAATGAGTCTGGGGCCAGGGAAGGGCGGGGTCCTGTGCGCTACAAAGACTTCTCTTTGAAGGTTGCCTACTTCACAGACAGAAATGGGTATAAATACGGCACCTCTGACACCACATAGTTAGAATCCTTCTGGACTGGGGATTTTCTGCCAGGAAGAAGAGCTGGATGCTGTAGGAGGGACTGACACTCTGCCTGTTGCTTTGATGTACTGCCATGCTGCTTACTGCTTCCATGCTGGGAGACAAAGGACTGGACTTGGCTTTCTACATCCTGCTTTCCAATGCTCTTCAAGGGCTTGGACTGAGCTTGTCTCCTGTTAAGAAGTCTTTGGGATAGCAACAATTTCATCTGCCAGCGCCTGGGCTCTCTTGCTGAGACTTCCTGGGCCCTTGGGAGTGAGTTCTGTTGCAATCAAGACCAAGCACATTGACTCCAGAGCGACTGTGGAACTGGTGCCGCTGTCCGACTCTGTGCCACTGCCAGCCCCGGAGCTGTGGACCCTGCTGAGTGAAATGACCACGACCGATGCTGCAGGCCCAACACCGCTGCAGCACCTCCAAAGTCTTGCCACAGTGCGAGTCCAGAGTGCTGTGTAACTGAAGTCAGTGAAACCCACTCCACTTCTTCTGCTGCAGCACCTCTCAAGTCCCACCACAGTGCGAGTCCAGAGCGCTGTGTCACCGGCGTCTGTGGCATCTGACTCCAACTCTGCTGCCAAACCTGTGGCCCTGTGGTGTGATTGTGACACCGTGAAGTCAACGCCCCACATCTTCACTGGCTGGTTCCATCAACCCCTCCTTGTCAAAAGGAACCAATGCCTCGCCGCAAATGTCGCATCACCTCCCCTGCAATCGTAAAGAGCTAACACCTCACCTCCCCTGCGTAGCAGTAAGGAACCGACAACTTACCTCTTCGATAGCAGTAAAGAACCAAAGCCACGTTGGCTCCAGCAAAATCTCACCTCCCTGACTCCATACTGTACCCGGTGTCAGTGGGACTCTGTGACCGGCCTGCACTCCCTTGTCAGTGGCATCGGACTGTTGGAAAAGACTCTGTCACGACGTTGTGATTGCCCCAGTTGGAGCTATTGTGTTTATAAATGCTATACTGAGATTTAATCTGTGAAAATTTGCAGCTTTGTTTGTGTACGTTGGATTTTTGTCATTTTGGTCTTGTTTTACTCAGATAAATATTGGCTATTTTTCTAAACTGGTGTGGAGTACTTTTGTGTGTGTGTGCATGTGTGTGTGCATGTGTGTGTGTGTGTGTGTGTGTGTGTACGGAAGCCTGATTGCTTGAGGCAAGCTACCAAGGGGATGAGCAGGGGTTATCTTAACTGTATGAGTCCCTTTCCATGACTAGAGTGAGGGTCCTTATTTGGACAGGGTGCAAACCACCGCCAACTAGAGTCCCCATTTCTAACACTAGCCTTTTGTGAATCTGTAATATGCGCATTTAGTGAAATAGTAGTACAGGGTAATTCACTTGTGCGTAATAAATATGAAATCTTTTTCCATTTTGTAACCTAGTGCGTTCAGTTATTTTGTCACATCGCATTGGTGAGAGGCCGCTCTTCTCTGCCTTCCATTAATAACCTTTTGACTGTCCTTAAAGTACCTCCAGAAAATCAGTATCGTCCACTTTATGTGCTCTCTGATTTCATAAGTGCCTGACTTCCTTCCTCCCTAGTTTCCTGCAGAAGTCTTGTTCCGATAGCCAAGACTGCGGTAGAAGTTATTTGTGGAGGATCTCTGGGAAAAAAAAGAATTTCATATTAGAACTGTCGGTATCTTTAAAATGTCACCAGAAGCGTATTTAAAAACAAATTCGATAAAATCAGTGTTAAAAATTGAAAACCAAATGAAAGCATACGTCGGATTTGCTTACATAAATGATATGTCCCTGCCAGATTGGCACTTTTCTAACCAGGGGAACCTTTCGCCTCAGAAACGGAACAGTATTCGCTCTGTCACCGGAAATGCAGATGTTGCGCCCCGGCTTCAGCCAACATCTGCCCAGGAAAAGGACACAGGTGTCATATACTGGTCGCCGACATTGCGAATCCGACATCAAGTGGCCGCGCTGGAGTCATCTATGGAGAATGCACTTTGTAAGGTTGTGGTAAAACATGAATCAGAGGTCAGGAAATGGCCTTGCGCGCGCCAGGGCACTTCTTGTCCCGCTGACAGACGCCTTCCTGTCGCGAGCTTGAGTTACACTTATTATACGTATAGATAAGAAAAAAGTTGTCTCTCTCCTTATTGTTGGTACTGATTTGGCACGAATAGTATGATGACAACATCCAGGCATGCTCCACCGTTAGAAGCGAGTTTCCTTGTCCCTAAAAACAAGCATTGGCAAAGCGTATACGTCTTGACTTGGCAGATATTCAGTGTTTGTTTTGGGGTACTTTTACAAACCTGTATAATAATATCAAAATATAGCATACATATAGTAAAAATGATAATAAAGGAGTGACCCAACTCTCCAGGCACGCGAGCTCTAGCACGGAAGTGCATTTCGTGTTATTAGGAAAAAATGCCATCACTCACAGAGCAAGACAGACAATATGTATGCTGTGATGGGTGGAAACAAAATGGAAATGACCGATGGACCAGACCTGAGATCTCAGTACTATGTTACAAGGCTGCAACAGTAATCCATTCCTACTGGGTACTTAAATGGCTCCTTAACTGATGTATTAATAGTAATAATTATTATTAATATTATTATTATTTAAAAACAGCAGACAACAGAATTGTGGAACCATCTGACGAGCTGGTGTCCAATGCTCACAGGTATTTAAAGAAAGCCTAAAGTAGGGGGTTCAATAGACTACCGGAGTACTTCACGATATATTGGTTGCCACCCCACGTCAGGCTTCTTTGCGCGTTGCCCCATACACATTTGAACAAATCCCTCTAGTTCTCCCTAAAACCATAACCAGGACTTCAGTCTCTGTAAAGTAGCATCCACCTATTTATTTAGAAACCTTTCAGAGAGATGCACATGGATTTTCAGTTACTTCAGAGCACTAGTGGTTACAGTACACAAATGCAATTCTAGCACTATAGTGGTGACACAGATACAATTCATAGGACTTACGTGGTCACACAGACACAATTCTTAGGACTAAGGTGGTCACACAAATACAATTCTTACGACTAAGTTGGCGACAGATACAATTCACTAAGGTGGTGACACAGATACAATTCTTAAGACTAAGGTGGTCCCACAGACACAATTCTTAGGACTATACGTGGTGACACAGAAACAATTCTTAGGAATAAGATGGTGACGGATTCAATTCACTAAGGTGGTCACACAGACACAATTCTTAGGACTAAGGTGGTCACACAAATACAATTCTTAGGAATTAGATGGTGACAGATACAATTCACTAAGGTGGTGACACAGATACAATTCTTAGGACTAAGGTGGTCACACAGATACATTTCACTAAGGTAGTGACACAGATACAATTCTTAGGAATAAGTTGGCGACAGATACAATTCACTAAGGTGGTGACACAGATACAATTCTTAAGACTAAGGTGGTCACACAGACACAATTCTTAGGACTAAGGTGGTGACACAGAAACAATTCTTAGGAATAAGATGGTGACGGATTCAATTCACTAAGGTGGTCACACAGTCACAATTCTTAGGACTAAGGTGGTCACACAAATACAATTCTTAGGAATAAGATGGTGACAGATACAATTCACTAAGGTGGTGACACAGATACAATTCTTAAGACTAAGGTGGTCACACAGACACAATTCTTAGGACTAAGATGGTGACACTGAAACAATTCTTAGGAATAAGACAGTGACGTATTCAATTCACTAAGGTGGTCACACAGACACAATTCTTAGGACTAAGGTGGTCACACAAATACAATTCTTAGGAATAAGATGGTGACAGATACAATTCTCTAAGGTGGTGACACAGATACAATTCTTAGGACTAAGGTGGTCACGCAGATACATTTCACTAAGATAGTGACACAGATACAATTCTTAGGAATAAGATGGTGACAGATATAATTCACTAAGATGGTGACACAGATACAATTCATAGGACTAAGGTGGCGACAGATACAATTCACTAAGGTGGTGACACAAGGTGGTGACACAGATACAATTCTTAGGACTAAGGTGGTCACACAGATACATTTCACTAAGGTGGTGACACAGATACAATTCATATGACTAAGGTGGCGACAGATACAATTCACTAAGGTGGTGACACAGATACAGTTCTTAGGACTAAGATGGTGACACAGATTGAATTCACAGAGGTGATGAGTGCACACTCACTTTAGAGTGCAAAAGTGGGTGGTGAGATAGATACAATCTAGAGCACTAAATTGGTGACATAGATGCAATCCACTAAGGTATTGACACATGCAATGCATAACACTAAGGTGGTTACACAGATTCCATTTACAAAGGTGACACATATACAAATATGAGAACTAAGATGATGACAGGGATGAAATTCAGAACACTAAATTGATAACTTAGATGCAGTTCAGAGCACTAAGGTGGTGACGGGTGCAATTCAGAGCCCTGAGGTGGTGGCGCAGATAGAATTTATAGTACTAAGGTGGTGACACGAATACAATTCATAGGACTAAGGTGGCTACACAGATACAATTTACTAAGGTGGTGATACAGATACAATTCATAGGACTAAGGTTGCAACAGGTACAGTTCATAGGACTAAGGTGGTGACAGATACAATTCACTAAGGTGGCAACAGATACAATTCTTAGGACTAAGGTGGCTACACAGGTACAATTTACTAAGGTTGTGACACAAATACAAGTCATAGGACTAAGGTGGCTACACAGACACAATTTACTAAGTGGGTGATACAGAAGCAATTCATAGGACTAAGGTGGTGACAGATACAATTCATTGAGTTGGTGAAACAGATACAATTCACTAAGGTTGTGACACAGACACAGTTCACCAAGGTGGTGACACAGATTCAATTCAGAGCACTAAGAGCAGTAAGGTGCTGACACAGATATAAATTAGAGGACTAAGGTGGTGATACTGAGACCATCCTGTAAGCAGATGAGGTGACAGTGCATCCGAATGGGCTGGTAATTATGCGTGGTATTTACATTTACAACCACTGTCCTGTGCAGAGTTCAGGTGGCGGAGATCCTAAATGGTTTAGTTTTGCGAAGCATTCTGAACCGACTGTAATTAGGTTCAGAACTCATGATTCATATGGTCCTCTCTGTTGTCACTGGTGCCACCAACTAAACAGAAGGGTAGTACTACCAGATCCCCTTTTCAGTCAAGTAACAACAGAATCTCAGTCAACACCTCCACAAGCACTCACTCTGCACTTGTGGCACACCTATCTTAACTTCAAGATGTCAACAAGCCTATTTATTGCTTTTGTAAATGTATAGCCTCTACTCATGAAAAGAATGTAGTTCTGTTTTTTTTAATTACAGTCAAGTTTTCTCAAGCGTCTTTATCAGAACAGAGGTCGGTCGACTTTCTCACCAAAGCCTTGCTACATCTTGCCAACTATTGGCCTCTTGGCCTGCACCTGGCATTCTTGCTACTTCAGTTTATATATTTATGATTGGCCACCCATTGATATGTGACTGCTGGTTGCATCTCGGCCTGGGATGACAGCTCCTGCATCTGGTACACTGATAAAGGGCTCTAAATCCTGCAGCTGTACACACTGGTCTACGTTGAGCTTTCAATAAAAGCCGTCCTTCCTTTGGGTGTTCCTTCACCTATCAATGTTTCCCCATCCTTAGCAGAGGGTTTCCCCTGAGGATGCTGGGGCAATTCTTGGAGTCCCACCAGTACTGCTGATGAATCAGATCACTAGTTAGGGTTGATTTCGTTTCTTTGGGGTTCCTGAACTTTTCATCTTCGACAACCCTCTCATTACTACACCTCTCATAATAATAAAGGTTTTTGATCCCTTCCCCACATTTTTGAGAGTATAAATTTAGGTCAATCTGCTGCCAAATCATCAGTGCTTAAGAAAAGCCAGTCGCCTTTGGCAGATCCACTGGAACTCATTTTTGGAGACCACAAATTATTTTTCCTCATCAGGCTTTGACGTAGAGCATATGAGAGAAAAAGCAAAAAGAGGCAAGAAGGAAGATGCGACAGACGATAAACACTGACAAAGAAAGTAGGGTTGAAAATGAATTTGCAAGTGTTACATAAAGGGGCAGGTTGTGTCTGATGATCTACGAAAGAGGTATAAAATGCAATCTATACATCCAAGACATTCTGTATCGCCAGTCACAGGCTTCTGAGCAAAACGTTATGCCCTGAGACTTATTCATCTACAAATTAGGCACTGCAAGTTATACATTATGATCGTAAGGCTTGAACCTCATTTCCAAAAAGTATTTTGCATTTCTTTACCCAAGAGGGAGATATGTGGGTGCACTGGAGGGCTCCGCTGTTTTCAAGATCACCCTTCTATCCCTAAGCTGCAAGGTATATTTCTGCTGTCAATTCTCAGGCAGTAGTGGAAGTGCAACAACTGAACTGTGGCTAAGTACCTTCTCCTTTGACATATACTCAGTTTTATTTAGATGTCTAAAAAGCTGTGAAGTCAAAGGCTTTGCCACTTTGTGTAATTTTAGTTTGATAGTTTAGAGAAGTGTGAAGCTTTTAAGGATCTGAAAAGGGGCTATAGAATTGAGCCAAGCTTGATAGAGGGAAATGCTCTGGCTGCTGCTCAGAGTAGAGAGCTGCCACCACCACCCCACACCATCTATTCTGTGCTCTCCGGGAGCGGTGCTCTGTAGGACCACCTGTTCTTTCATACTCTCTGTTCCTCTTCCTAGAAATAGTTGATTCTTGCATACACTGCTGTATCTGATGCACTGGTTTACTCACTCGCCATGCTTCTGACGTCTGCTAAACCCCCAAAAATAGGGTCCCAATTCCTGAAAGATGTTGATGTAACTTACTCTTATAGTGTTCTTGGCGTACTTTTGAATACCAATAGTAAGCCAGGTGTTCTACAAGAGAATATTACAAATGCTGATAGCAAAATCGTTATGAATGAGAACGCAAATGTTTATAACCCTCGTACATATATGTTTGCCGGACTATAGCACACATTAATATCATAATGCACAACACAATAATGCATTAGACAAGAGTATTTGTGCCATTGCGCCCACCACTGGAGCAGGCTCCTGTATCCGCTTGCCCTGCTTGCTGTTTTGAGACCCAATGGACAGAAGCCTCAACCTCACCGAACCTGACTTTGCATCCAACTTCTAACTAGACATCAAGAATTTCTCCACCTTAATTACCAAATGTGCCGACAGAGTCACCCCCATCAATCCAGCCAGGACCAGCAGATCCACCAAACAAGCCATTTGGTATAAACCAAAACTCAGGACTATGAAGCACAACTGTAGAAGGCTACAGAGAAGATGGCACACCAGCAAAGATCCCACAGATTGAGCCCTCTTCAAATCAGCCCACAACTTATACCACCAACACCTAAAGACACGAAGAAGAGCACCTTGGCACACAGCATCAAATCGAGCGGCATCCACAGCAAGCAAATTTTAGCATTGTCAAAATGTTTCCATGCCCACCAGCCACCAAGAACACAATCTCCCCTTCCCAGGAACTCTTCAACTTCTTGGTGGACCACTTTCACAACTAGATATCCACCATCTACAGAAATTTTGAGCCCCATCACATGACCTCTACAACTTCCTCATACCGACAGACGGTACCCACGACCAACTGCTTACTGCATGGGAGCCTTAGGAGCAAGGAAATCAGTGGCAAATTCACCGCCACTCTCAACACATCCACCATCAGGGCCACCTTCACTGACAGATGGAAGCACACAGAGGTCAGACCCTTCCTCAAGAAACCGTCTACTGACCCCACTGATCTCAAAGACTATCACCCAATCTCTCTGCTCCCCTCCCCGCCAAAGTCCTCGAGAAGGCCATCAACTGCCTACTCAACGAACACCTGGAGAGAAACAACTTGTTGTACACCAATCAGTTTAGCTTCTGTGCAAACCACAGCACCAAGACCCCCTTGATTGCTGCCACCAATGACACCAGAGCCCTCATGGATTGAGGGGAGACAGCTACTCTGATCCTCCTCAACCACTCAGCTGCATTTGACACCATGTCCCGCCAAACACCATCAAGAGACTCCACATCAGGATCCAAGGAGATGCCCTCCAATAGACTGCATCATTCCTCACAGGATGAACCCAGAGAATCCGCCAACCACCCTTAACCTAGGAGCCCAAGTGCACCATCTGAGGCATCCCTCAAGGGTCATCCCTCAGCCCCACTGTGTTCAACACATACATGACATACCTAGCCACATAGTCAGAAGTCACAGCCTCAACATCATTTCCTACGCGAACGATGCTCAGCTCATTCTCAGAAGACCTCACCACCACCACGTACAACTACCACAACTACATGACAAGTGTCACGTCTGGATAAAGACCAAATAATTAAAGCTCAACATGAACAAGACCAACGTGCTGACTTTTGGGAATAACACCTCTCCATGGAATGACATCTGGATACCTTCTGAACTCGGACCCACACGATATACCACTCCTGCAACCTCAGCATCACCCTGGACAGCAAACTCTCCATGAACTGACAGATCAACGCAGTCTCCTCGACCTGCTTCCACACCCTCCGCCTGCTCCAAAAGGTCTTCAAAGACCTGTTTGCCTACCTACTGGACTACAGCAACACACTCTATGCAGAAATCCCCACCCAACTCCTGAAGAGACACCAGGCTATTCAGAACCCAGCCGCTAGACATCCTTGACATCCCCAAATGGACCCGCATCACCCCCCTCCTTCGGAACCTCCACTGGCTCCCCATCCATAAAAGATGCCACTGCAAGATGCTAACACACCTAGGAAGCCCTCCACAATCTAGGACCAGAATACATCAACCAGTGCCTGAACTTCCATTAACTCTCCAGACATCTGCGGTCCACTTCCCTTGTCCCCGGACACACTCCCTGCATCGTCCACAGGTACAGTGGAAGAAGATACTTCTCCTTCCCCACTGCCAAGTCCTGGAACAACCTCCACCTCCGAACAGCACCGTCCCTACATGCATTCAGAAAGGGACTCAAGTCATGGCTTTCTACTGAGTCCAACATGAACAGAGCTCTCGGGTGATTAGTCATGCTTTATAAATCCAAGTTGAATGCCTGTTGCTCATTTGGGGGATGACAAGCATCCACTAGTATCCCTTCCACTTGCAAACTGCAGAACACCCGAAGCTCCCAGTGTGTAGCCTGCATCCAGAAGAAGCAGATTTTTCATTCTTTGAAATACAGAGAAGCTGCAAATTGTGGTGATAGTAGTGAGTCATGTGTGGCCATTTGCATATTTTGGGTTGTTCTCTTTTTCTTTTTCGTTCATTTGCTGTTATGGTTTGGCAGCATAGCTGTCTGCATGACCTCTTGTTTTTTTTTTACAGTCTTTTTTTCAAAAAAGCGTGGGAGACCCACAGGGACCCGCCCCACTTAAAGCCCTTTGTTCAACCGCTTTATTGCGGCTACTTCAACTTTTCTTTATAAGTTATAACATTTTTCCCCCTTGTTTTTCATTTTAAAGTTGCTTTTGAGTTGTTGTATCTTTATTTCACACAGCGTGCATATTTTGTCTGCTCATGTCCTATCCCAACGCTGGTGGTTTTGCTCATAAATGCCCGTTTTTCTTAATTTACACATTAAAGAGCTGTTCAATAAAAAGAAAATAGATACATTTTAGCTGTGTCAGTCGAGTCCACGTCATTTAACAGCGGCATTCTCGACGTGTGTTTTGTTTTTGTTCTGAACTTGTGTGGCCCGTTTTGGTCGAGCTTCAGTTTTAGGGGCAGCCAGGGATTGCGAGCAGCAGGTAATTACGGTGCACACATTCCCCATGCACATCTGTCTAAAAATAAATACTTGACGTAGTCGTTAATAAATGAAACACGAAGCCCATTCGCGAGCGCTCTGTAGGGACATCAAATCAATTTGATCTGTCATCAGAATTAATACATGTTCCTGTGATTGATGGAAAGTTTATAGCTCCATCTAGTGGACAAAAAATGCACACGTAATTTATCACTAACGATTTTGCAACTCTTGACCACTTGCCTGAAGGCTTTCACTGCAAGTGAACGTTAAAGACGATTTGACTTAATTTTGCAATACTTTGAAAACACCTGATTGACATGGATACATTGGTGTCACCTTAATAATTAACATAGGATGCTAGCTCAGGTTGCTCTACGTCACTTATCTGAAATCAGTGGTTCGATGATGATTGTAGTGTGTGATTTAAATAGTGATAATACTTCCGTATTGCTACATTTGTGTAAAATAAATGACACCGCATCAGGTGGAATGGACACATGTCAAACTACCTTACTGAAGTTATTTTGCCATGGGTAAACGTGACTTACTCTTGTAATCCTCCTGGTTTACTTCTGAATTAAAGGTGCCAGATTCACCAAAATTCTCTAGGGGTAGATATGATTCACTCTTGCACGGCTCCTAGCATGCTTCTAGATTCCAGGAGTATTTCAGGAATGTTTCTCTGGTAGTACTCCTAGTATAATCCTGTATTCCAGGAGTATTTCAGGAATCTTTCTCTTGTAAGACTCCTGGCTCTACTAAATTCCAAGGACCTGATTGACCAAGATCGCTCTATCAGTCGGACTACTTCTGCATTCCAGGAGTATGCCAGAGTCTTACTCATTTCATTCTCTTGGCCTACTTCTGGCTTCCAGGAATATGGCAGGAGTACTATAAGTCTTGGGGCCTCCTTTACTACAAACTGGTGCATCGCTCACATTGTGCCAGTTTGCTTGCTTTGCCCTGTGCCCCTCTAACGACACCATGGTAGGACTGTATTTAAAATACAGCACACCGTGGCCCTCTT
Source organism: Pleurodeles waltl (assembly GCF_031143425.1). NCBI lineage: Eukaryota > Metazoa > Chordata > Amphibia > Caudata > Salamandridae > Pleurodeles > Pleurodeles waltl. The sequence continues at coordinate 49,603,860 of NC_090450.1, forward strand.
TAGCACAGATGAGTCTGAATTTCTGATGCAGTTGTGGGGATTTGCTGGACTAGCATAAAAAATGTTGAGGTTACTCCAGCAAAGCGTGGGGAGACCCATAGAACAAAGCACAGCATCACTTAAACCCCTGCCCTGAGCAGACATTAAAAAATGATGCTAGAATGATTTAGTGGAATCTTGTAGATTTCATTGCGCCATTCCTAAGGGCCTTCTTGTGGGGGAATGCCTCCCTTGTATACATTATAGTAAGTATAGATATAATGTGGTGCCAGGGTTTACAAATTTGTGCAATGGTACCATAGTGCCAGTTTGTAAATATGGCGTGGGTGGGGGACTGTTCTGCACCACTGTAGTGTCAAAATTAATGAGGCTACAGCAGTGCACGGGGCTTGTAAATGAGCCCCTGAGTCTTCACAAAATCTTTGTGAATCATTGCAAGATGTTTCTAGTGCAAGTAAGACAGGTATCCTCTGAGCTCAGATGAAATCATTGCGCTGACCCCTCGTCCCACATTTAGACTTTTCATAGCCTTTTACTTGCTGCTGATGGGAAAGTAAATAAGATTCTGAGCAGCACTGTAGCAGCAATGCCATGGGCCCAGGTGCAAGCATTGAAAATTGTCTCTTTGTCTGCAGTAGAATTATCCAGCAATTATCAGGGACCCATCATCAATTAGCAATGGGCCTCCCAGGGCTGTGGGCCCTAGTGCCAGTGCACCTACTGCACCAAGGGTAGCTACACCCCCGTCTCTGAACGCCCTTTGTACTCTAGGTACCTGTTGCTGTCTTTACGTCAACAGTGATCAAGGGTAAGAAGCACAGTTCCAGAGATTCAAAAAAGTCAGGGTAGGAGCTTCCACTCAGCCAGAGCACTCATTGATGTTCATGGGCCCAAACTGACCACAAACATTAATGGGTCCTCTTCAGGGGTACAGTGGAGGTCTGAGAGGCCAGCTTTCATTGGTCAGCACTGCTATGATCAGTATTTCCTTCTTTTATTTATTTGATGATTAATATAGTGCTTAAAAAGCCTAAAAGAGTCAGAGCGTTTGCAGCAGCAAATTTGAACAACCTGAGGTTCAAATCACAAAGCCGAAAGATGGATACATAGAAGTGAGTACAATGTTTTCATGGTAAAAATGTAAACTACAAATGACTTACAAAGGGGCCTATTTACAAGCCGCTTGCTCCAGCTGGCCCTAGTGTCATTTTTTTTTCCCCACGCCAGATTTACAAAGTGGTGCAATGCTTGCATTGCACCACTTTGTAAACCCTTGCATCACATTATGCCTGAGCCAGGCATAATGTATGCAAGGGGGTGTTCCGATGTAGGGAGGCCAGAAAAAATGGCGCTGTGAAATCTAAAAGATTTTACTGCACCATTTTTCCTTCCTTTGTAACGCCTGCCAAAGTAACCCATGGCCCTCCCTGTGCTTTGCTGCACTAGTGTCAAAATTGACCTTTTTGTGCTAACGACTGGCATAGAGCACCGCATTATAAATATGGCACAAACATGGTGTTGTTAGGTGGCGGTAGGGGGACGCAAGAAAAGTGGGGCATCAGGACCACTTTTGAATATGTCTACTACCTTTTAGTATTCAAAAACTCCATGCGTAGGTTACAGCTCAAAAAACAAAGTCCTGCTGTACAAATGGACAACTACCGGTAAAGCAAAACCTTTCCACAGAAAATATTTGAAGTACGGACTTAAAATAAAACCATATAGGAAATAATGTGAAAAATAAAATAAATCATCTAAAATAGTTACAAATATAAATAAATATAATTAGGTGTTAAATAAAACATAAATTAATGCATATTTATTATTTAAAAATAAAATATTTTGACAACCTATTTTGAATTGAAAAGTTGTAACAATAAGTTCTTTTAAAACTGATTACATTATTCTGAATACCTCTATACATCATTTTAATAATTATTAATGACATCAACATTTTTTTTTAGGTGGGACTTAATTGTTTTATTACAATTTCGGAAAAATAAATGTAATTGGATATATTTGCATTTATTTACAGTTGTTATTTAAAATTCATTTATTAGTACTGTGCCAGTTTCATTTTGTTCTACATTTAAAGTTAACATATCAAATGAATTTGCATCAGCATTTAGCTTAAAATATTTTAATATTTATTTTCGAGTTAAGCCATTTTTTACAACGTTTTACTAATGTTTTAACATAGAGAGACTCCAAAGTCTGTGTAATGTTAGTTATAGTTCTAAAAAAAGTATGATGGATGAATAATTTAAGAATATGTGTATATTTTTTAATAGATTTACTAATGATTGTACATGTTAATATTGGTGTTTATTTTAAAACCTATTATTGTGATATTTGTTTTAACGTAAACATGGTTTTTATTTGTGAGAAAGTTGCAACGGTTTATAATTTAATTAAAAGATAACATTTTTCATATATATATATATATATATATATATATATGTGTCCATTAAAAAAATATATTATGTTTTAATATTAATTTAAAATGATTTGGGTTTTTGTAATGTTATTTACACATAAACATATGTATTTTACTAACATAATATTGACACTTTGGACTACATTATTTTTGTAGTCGACATTTTGGTACCTTACATTTTACATACATACGGCTGATATTTTTGGAGTCCCTGCGTTGACATGGATATTTTAAAACTACGATATTTTGTGGGTAATATTTTGACATGCTACCATGTGTGTTTTACACGCTCTTCTCAAAACGGTGTCTACGCTCCTGCGGTTCTACAGTGGTAATCCTGACATAGAAGTGAACTTTAACCCCATCACATTCTGCCCCAGTGGACAGTTTCAGGTATTGCAGTGATTTGCATTTGTGATAGTGGATGTTATGACATCCTTACCGTGTTTCGTGTATGTATCTTAGTAGTATTTTGTATGTATGAACTAAGCAGAAGGTGCAGCAGTGGCGGCCGGCTGCTTTAGGAGGGAGGGGGGGTGGGTGGGATATACACACACACACACACACTCATTCTTTCACACACAGACACGCACGCACATCCATTAACAACACTCATACAATTCAAACATGCACGCACTCACCAAACATTCATTTTAAAAGATCGCACACACTCATTCTTTCACACACACACGCATGCACATCCATTAACAACACTCATAACACTCAAACATGCACGCGCGCACCAAACATTCAATTTAAAACATCACACACATACACACACACACACTTACCTTCAGCCTCCAGGCCCCAGGAGGATTGGGACTGCTGCCTTCCCTCATTGGCTGACCTTAGGTCAGCCAATGAGGGAATGCAGCAGTCCCAGCCTCGTCACAGAGTGGGATGGGGTCAGTGAGACTGCTGACCCCCGCTTTCCTCGTCACCCAGGGGAGGGCCTCGAGGCACCTTTGCTGAGCCGAGGAGGTCACACCCATAGGAGCTGTGACCTCCTCAGCCCAGCAAAGTTCAGCTCAGGCAGTCAGGAGTGTGCGCAAATCCCACATGTCTGCTCCTGGCTGCCTGAGCTGAACATGGAGAGTGTCTGTCAGGCTGGCCTTTGTTCAGCCTGTCAGACACTCTTCATGAGGGGCAGAAGGTGGGGGGGCGTGGCCCCTCCGCCCTAAAGGACGGGCCGCCATGGAGGTACAGTAGCATGATGAAACTTGAGGGGGCCCACCTGCAAAGTACCTGGAGGGAGCCCCTCCACCTGAACTCAGTCAGGGTCCTGCCACCGTGCACAGTGTTCTGTACTGAGGGGGACCCCTGGGGCTTGGGGGCCCCTCCACACCATAGGGGCTGCAGGTGCCTTTGTTTCACCACTGAGAAGGTTGCAGAACACTACAGCATTGAAAGAAAAGCTATAATCTGAGAGTAAATCTAGTAAGGGTGCTGGTCGGTGTGAAGAGAGGTGAATTACCTTCCGTGTTGTAAAGCAGTGTTCTTTAATGAGGTGGGCATTCAGGTCTTTCCTAAATGTTAAAAGGGAAAGGGTGGTACTGATGGATCCGGGGATGTCATTCCAGATCATGGGTGTGTAGAAGAAGAAAGACTGTTGCATACTTTTTCCTTTTTTGTCCCGCTCTTGTCTTTCTCCATTACTCTCCATTGTGCTCTCTCCCTCTCTCTTTGCCTTTATCTTCTTTTTTTTCATTTCTCAGTTTGTCCTCTCTCTCTCTCTCTCTCGATCTATCTCTCTATCTTTCTCTGTCTTTTCCCACCCCCAACTCCGCTCCACCCCTAGGAAACGCAATATGTTTGTGATCATTTTAAAACAGTGTTTGCACATCCTTGATTATTTCTGGATAGTATCTGTGTACATGGAACAAAAGGCCATGCACTGGATTTTATTTTAAACTATATGGATATGCAATGCATCATTTCCACGTTTTTAGAAACTATAATATCACAAAACTTCAGACTTGTGAAAAAGGCAGATATGTTACTTACCATATACCTCTATGATAGGATACCATGTATGGGCTTCTCCAAATGTGCAGAGAAACAAAGAAGTATTAAGTAAACAAAGGCTTTCTATTCAGTTCAACCAAGCTAGAGCCAGGGCTCAGGATCTGCACTGATGGTCATTTGCTTGATTGTTGGAAAAAAAGAACAAAAATGTGTTAGGCGTCCAATGAACAGAATACTTCTTTGTGATGTGGAGATGACTGTGAAAGGCACCAAACTATTGAAGTCGTATCGAAGAATAAACACCAATAATAAGTTTCCATAATTCTTCAAATAGACTCGTTTTTCGAAATGTAACAAAGATAATATCGAAGAAAGATAATTAATATTTGTTTTCTTTTTGCATAATTTAGTTTGCCACTCAAATATATTTAACCGGTAGTTGACAGATTTTTTTATATGCATCCTAAAGAAATTGTCAGGAAATATGTGTTGGCCTCTATACAAACTTATGCCTTCATGGGTAAATTGTGATAATGCAGTATTTAGAAAACCATTCGTTCCGCACTAATTCAACATTAATTCTATGCCGCAATTGCAGGTTAAAGTGAAAGAATCGAGAAGCTGGAATATGGATATCATGGACGTCATTTAGGGCTCACCAGTGGTCGCAGCTGCGACCCCTGGCACTTCCTCTGCGACCCCTGGCCTCAGAGGTGGCAAAATCAGTGCCAGGAACACAGGGGAAGCTCCTCCTCATAGACGTTTCTTGGGGCTCCACTTCCTTGTTTTCATTTAGTGTTTTTTTATTACACTAACAGTGAGTGATACATTATTCACTGTTAGTGTAATAAAAAGTGGAGTACAGTTAGTCGGAACATGACCATCCTTGCTAGCTGAGGTATGTAAAAAAAAAACTCTTAAATGTATGTTGTGTGCATGCTTGCGGGTGAGAGTGTGGTTATTTATGTGAAAGAGAGTGTGTGTATGAGTGAATGTGTCTTTGTGTAAGCATGCGTGTGTGAGTGAAAGTAAAGATGAAATCACATGTGATGTCACTTCCGCTACACCTGGAAGTTTGGTGAATTGGTGTCCATGATGTATATCCCAACAATATTATTTACTTCGGTCTGATCAGTCACAGTGTGTTCATTCAGGCTGTGACAGTCATGCATCCGCAAATTTAACAAGAGGAAAACGCATTGGCATCCTATCTTGATGGATTGAACCAAAAGTGGTACAGGGAAAAAAATTAGGAATGGCCATAGAGTCGGGTCCGGAATTATCTATTCCTGATGTAATTTCTCCTTGCTGCTGGAATTTTCCGCATCACACTCATAATACCTGGTAAATCCTGCCCCACTCTCCCCCTCTGGGGGAAATGGGGGAGGAAGACTGAACTTACCAGAGCAAACTGTGAGGCACTTGGAGGGTGGCACTTAAAGTGCCACACTGTGATGGGGACCATAACGGTCATCAGGGACAAGCAAGACATGTTTTCATGCACAGTTTGAAGCAAAATGTTTCACACTCACAGGAAAACACCGTCATAAGAATCTTAGAGAGGGCTCTGACATACAGTACTACACGGCAGAAATGCACCTGAAGAAACATGGAATGAAGCCCACATTTCAAAGGGATAACGGAACGTCATCCTCTCATTAACCGGCTGTAATTGCAATGTTCAACCAAAAGCTGCACACGCATCTCCATGTGTACGCCACACATGTATGCACATCATACCCTGACCAATTGACAATTGTGCCAAAGCACATCCATGCAGTCATCTACAACATGTGCCACCTCAAAGATGTGAGGTTACAAGCATAATGGTCGCACCACAAGTCACCATATTGACACCAACTGCCCTACTGGATTCCCAGGAGGACCCTATGCAATAACTAGGGGTGTGTGGAATTCCATGGAGTTACATGAAACTCCGTGCGATTCTGTTGAGTTCTGTGAATGGGCGGAATTAGGCACATTGCACTGCTCAGAATGATTTTTAGCATCAGGAGCTTGTTCCGTGCTGAAAAACCTGCACGAACTGCACCAGGCCACACCCCAAGGGCACTACTTCTTGAGTTCATTTTGCTCCTGCTTAAGAAGAATTTCTACTTGAGCAGCAGCTTTCTGACAGTGAATGATTGCGACCATCCGCATTGCCGGAACCTCACTGGGTGCATTCCTAGCAACTGAAAATCACGCTAGGGGATGCCAAACCTCGCTCATGATTGCCAGTTTATGTTGGTGAGCGGCACTCAAGAAAAACCTCCGCCATGGGAAGATTGGCAGAATTTGGCCAGAACTCCACCTTACATGCATAACACAGAGTGGCCACAACCCTGCCTACTCCACCACAGAGCAGAACTATTGCCCACCCCTAAAATAACATAAATGGTGTATTATGTCTGGCCAATTTAATATTGCCACAAAGATAATGAATGTGTAACCAGCAAAACAGGATAACATCTGGTGACCCCAAGACAGAACGCAAAACCATCCGAGGAGACCACCATAGGGAGGAGTTGCTCAAGAATAGGTAGTGAAGACTGTCAGACATAAGTCCACATTAAAATGAGCTTATTGGAGGATTTATAAAATCACAAAACCAGGCAACTCCACGGAGTGTTTGGTGTCCACAAAATATGAGCTGGCAGGGAGTCAGTGAGAACACCTAACAGCTAACAAAGTTAACTGAAAAACATTCCTGAAACTACGTGTGAGAAACACTCTCATGACCAGACAACAAGATTAAACTAGAGATGGAAACAACAATCATGGGTACAGATTTTAGGATGCAAGATCAGATTCCTCAACAGAACACATTAAATTTTGGGTCCACCAATTGCTATGTTTATAAAAAAAAAGAACAGAACTGCATCATGTAGACATTGCAAATACTGGATGTTGCATTGTAAGAAATTAGGTTTTGAGTTATGAGGGGTAGAAGCCCCACTCAAACAACACCAACAGTCCTTCTTAGAGTAACCAAAACAAATGTCATGAAATTAACCTGTGTTAATCGTTGGTAGCTTGGCACAAGTCAGTCAGGCTTAACTTAGAGGCAATGTGCAAAGTATTTATAGTGCACAAACAGTAATAAAGAGAAAACACCAGACGAGAAAAATCCCAAATCGAATTTAAAAAACAGAGTACATTTTAATAAATAAAATGTACTGTAATGACAAAAATCCAATCAGTAGAAACAGATATTGATTTTTTAAACATTTTTAGTGAAAATAGCAGAAAGAAGCAGAAAGCGCCACTCGTGGTCATCTGATTGTGCTAGAAAGGGGGGAAGTCACAGGTTTAGGCTCACTGTTTTGGAGTGCAGGTCAGGTACAGGAACCAGGTTAGTCCCTCTGAAAAGTTACATTTGTAAGTACGACATGAAAAGTTCTGTACACATTGGAGGAGGCCACAAGGTGGATGCTTTCGGCGTGAAGAGCAGATCAAGCATTGCTCAAAGTTGTTGTACAAACATCAAGTCATCAGTGGAGATTTTGCATTGGGTGTTGTAGGCTGCTGTTGCTTTGGAGTGAAGTGTCATCTAGGATGTTCACTGTCAGCACAAAGAGCAGGTCTCACCACCTGCACAGTGTCATCTAGGATGTTCACTGTCAGCACAAACAGGCCTGTTCAAGGTCACGAAGAACCCAAACATCAGGATTTTAACCTCTTCTTTTAGTAGGAGCTCTCACTGATGCCAGCCAAAGTGTCCTGGACCTAGTGGAGCAACTATTTGGTGATCTGGACTCACTTCAGCAGATTCCTGCAGCAGGGCCCAGGCAGATCCAGGTAGGTCCTGCAGTTGGGCTGCTTGGTAGTTGCAGAGAGACCTGTGGAAGCATATTGGGTCCCTGTAACTCACACAGGGGGTCAGCCAAATGACTCTTTAAGTCACCCTGTGTAGCCTCAGGTTTGGCAAGCAGGTCCAATCTTCCTTCTTCGGACAGTGAGGCAGTCCTTCTAGCAGCAGGGCAATTCTTCTTCTGAAAGTTTTACAGGTCAAAAGCTGTTCTGAAGAGTAGTTTTGAAGGACCACTTTTTTACCAGGTACCAGCCTTTGTGCATGGAAACCCCTAAGTCACTCCCTAAATTAGATCTGGTCAGTTCTCCCCTACCCATAGTCCACACTGTCTGTGGTGATAAAAGGCAGGGGAAGCCCGGAGTCAGGTTAAATTGTGTGTGCTTGATGCAAAGCCCTTTGAAGTATATGTGAAGTTGGGTACAGCTCTTTCCCTGATATCCTGTCTGGCCCATCCTGTCCACACTTAAGGCCCCTTTTGTCTCACTGTCAAGAAGCAATAAACAAACCTCAACACCAGAGCCATTCACATCCCTTTGACACTAGTCACTGGCAGAAAGGCCCAGTTGGTTAGGATAAGCAAATGTCAACTTTCTAAATGTTATATATTTAGAATTGTAACTTAAAATCCAACTTCACCAATAAAGAGGACTTCAAATTACAATTATTTTGGTTATTAACAGCATATCTCTATTTGCTCCCAATCCAAAGTTAACACCTATTAAATGTACTAAGGCAATCCTGTGCTGATTAATGAGATGGGCCTTAAAACTGTGAAAATCTGTCAGGGCATGTAGAATGTAAACCTGCATGTCCTACTTTTTAAATTCTGTGCACCTTGCCTTAGGAGCTGTTAGGACCTACATTTGACGTGACTTATAGGTATTAAAAGTACCATTTACTAGGGAATTACAAGTAAATTAAATATGCTGATTAGATGTAAGCCAATTTCAGCATATCTTAGGGAGACAGCACAAGCCCCTTAATGGTGACAAACAGGATTGAAGTGCACAGACCCCTAAAAGACAATAAAAACGGTTTCAGCATAGGAAGGCAAAAATCTGGGTTGACTCTGAAGAGAGGGCCAGGAACCATCATGTTCTATAAAAACATGTAGTAACATGGCTTATGTGTCTCAACTGCATGAACATTTCCTGATTCAAAGCTTTTACAAAATGGAAGTGTGTTAGCAGAGAAATTCACATATGTTTGCAGCAGTTTTCTTAGGGGGTCATTACGACATTGGCGGGCGGCGGTACCGCTGTGCGGCCACCAATGCGGCGCACTCCCGCGGCCCCCATTACGACATTCCCCCTGGGCCGGCGGGGATGAGGCCGCAACATAGGAGCCATCTCCTAATGGAGCCGGCGGTGTTGTAGCCGTGCGACGGGTGCAGTTGCACCCGTCGCACTTTTCACTGTCTGCTATGCAGACAGTGAAAAGCCTGCCGGGGCCCTGTTAGGGGGCCCCTGCACTGCCCATGCCAGTAGCATGGGCAGTGCAGGGGCCCCAGGACACCCCTTACCGCCAGCCTCTTCCTGGCGGCGCAAACCGCCAGAAACAGGCTGGCGGTGGGGGTGTCATATGGCGGATTATCACCACCGGGGCTAAAACGTCGGGAAACCGCCGGCGGTGCGACCGCGGCGGTATAAGGGCCTCCGTACCGCCAGCGTGTTGGCGGTACGGACACTACATCACCCCGGTGGTCTCCGACCGCCAGGGTCGTAATGACCCCCTTAGTTTTTGAAAGTCTCCCAGATTTGTTTGAGTGTCTATGAAATCTAAAAGTATTGTAAATCACTTTGAGTACTCAATTGTTTATATGTTTCTGTATGTGTATGCAGGAGTGCAGAACCGTATTGTGGATTTATCTTTTTTGTTTCTGCAGGGTAAAATATTTTTTCCATTTAAAAAAGTCCTCCCTCATTTCCACCTTCAATATTTGTATTCTTCTTTCCCATTTCTCATCCCGGAATTGCACATCTGCCTTTAACAGGAACTTGTGGTTATCCCCTAATATACACTAGGGGATTCACTCTGAAACACTCACAGATCATCCCCTAACTATGAAAAACGTGCATATTACAGATACCTTGGCTACCTCATTTCACCTATTTTGGATTTCACATACATTGATGGTCACAATACATGACACATCTGCCAACCCACTTTTGTTACTTAAATTTGTTGCTCTCCTTTGATTTCTACTGCAAATTAAAGTGAAAAACTGTACACTGAAGGGTTGATATGATACAATGATAATGTGTTTATTGCAGATTCTTCTCTTATGTGTGTGCAAATGTATAACCATGGACTGCGAGGTCGGGAAATCTCACCTTGGGTGAAGGCAGGTAGGTTTTCTGACTTCTGACAAATTCACTGAGGTAAGGTTGACTCTGATCTGCATAAAGGGATGATTTCAGTCATAAAGATTGCAGGATAGTCTGCAGTGTGAAAAGTTGTGTGGATGAATGCAGGGTGCATGACATAAATGAACGGTGAGACCGTGGCAAACCTTAGCCAGAATCATCTGTCTTCCTTTTGGAATAATAAAATGGTTCTTTTGTGATTGAGCTGTGTCTCTCCTACAAATGAATGAACTCTGCACCTGTGGCACATCTGTACTTGGATTATCTCTGCCCCCTTTGAAATGAAGTGACATATTTTCCCATGCAGCACCTTCACCTGAAACATCAGATTCATTAAACAGCTGAGTAGATTGTGCCCTTTCTGAAACAGAGTGAACTGGGCAGCTGTGCCACCATTCCACTAAGATCATCTCATTCCTTTTTCTTATCAGTGCATATGCCTCTTCTTTTCTCTACTAAATGATGTCCTTTTAACCAGTTGTCAAATCTGCCGCCCTTTTCTGGAAGTAGTAAGTCTTCCGCAGTGTAAGGCTTTACTAAAAACTAAGATAGGTCTGAATGTTAAAATATATCTGGGGGCGGCGTGTTGAACCTTGAACGTGGTAACACAATGCTCGTACCAGGAAAAATGATGATGTCATCGGCTATGTATTTTTTTGGATTGTCTGGGCACCTTGTTCCAGCCATTCCAAACTTACATATTTAAAAAAAAAAAAAAACTCACACAAGTGCTATTTTGTAACTGACCAAGTCAAGCTGAAATTTCTGAAGTTGTTCCAAGTATGATATCAGCCTACTTTGCATTCTGTAGCTCAAACAGGTATCTCTAAAAGAGTGAACACTATGTGCTTCAAGCAAAAGAACATCAAGCATACAGCCATCCCTCTCAGCTCCAATCTCTTCTCCCACTCACACATCCACCCGACTATACACTTTCATACATCTACCTTCTCGCGCATTCAACAGCCTACTTATGAATCTACTGACTCCTCCATCTATGTATCAACTCGACTATCTAGCCCACTCCCACGTCCAGTCACTCACCATGCATCCAGCCTCTCACCTACTTGACAACCAACCACCCTTCCACTGACCCATCAAACTTCTACATGTCCCACTTAAAGAAACCACTGACTCTTCCACTCCCCCAGCCATCCAACATATGCAACGGGCCAGTCACACACTAACTCACTTAACAATCAATGCAATCAGCATTGTAAATGATAGCTGAAACCACTTTCTTATCCATTTTGACCATCCTGCAGCCCCTTTTGTGAAGATCCTATGGAAATCTGTCCCACTAAGAACTGGGGTCCTCATTTACAAGAATCTGATGCATCGCCATTGATGCGTCAGATTTCCTGCGCTTCCCGCACATCCCCTAACAATGCCATGGAGCACTGTCTTTACAATACAGAGCTCCATGGCGCATGTTTTAACGGATGCGTAAAAAATTCGGACACATCTGTAGGCGCTAAACTCACGCATTGCTTGAGCAGCAATGAGAGAAGTCTACCATAAGAAAAAAGCCCTACATCATTTTAAGACTGCTCTGAGCAGGAGGTAAAATGTTGATGCACTGAAGTCGCAGAATGAAGCAGTGAAATGTTGAAAATTTCACTGCATCAGTACTGCATGGCTTTTCCCCTGGGAACGCCTACCCTGCATACATTGTACATGTTGCAGGTATAATGTGGCGCAGGGCTTTACAAACTGACTCATTGGGGCCAATGCATCAGTTTGTAATTATGGAGCAGTTTGGTGCACTGCTAGCGCCACAGCTGCATAAAAAAATGACGCACCGGTGATGCAAAGGGCGTGTAAATGAGGCACTCAGGGCCTGATTTATGAAAAGTTAGCACCGCCTTTATGTCATTTTTTGAGTTAAAAATGGCGCAAACCCACAAAATATAATTATAGTTTGTAAGTTAGCGCTGATTTTGCATCAAAAAATGACTTTTCGTAAATCAGGTGTTCAGTTATTTTCATGATAAATATTGCCTGGGCAAATCTGTTTTGGTTTTGTGCCTATTTCCAATAAACTATACAAGAACAAGAAGTGTACCTTGCAAACTATATTGACAGAAATGGGCAAAAAAAGTGTGTACAACTCAATTGAAAAGCAAACTTGTTTTAGAAGTTGGACTATGGAAAATAACTAGTAAGCTTTGTGCATATTTGGTTTCCACCCTGTTCCACACGCAGAAAGCCGGAAGCTTAATTCGAGATACACTGTGTCCATTTCAAGGTTACTTTGCTCAAGGTGCCACATTCTTAATACAGGTCGCTACATTATGTGCGTGCAGCCTTGAAAAGGGCTCCATTAGTTCAACATTTCTGCGTAATCAAGCTTTTTGATTAGTGTTCAATGTCATGTCGTGGAGAAATAAAAAGGCTTTCTTCATCACAATTGCTAAGAGAGCGGGCAAGCAAGGATCAGGGAACAGGAAATGCGTATTTCCTGGATTTAGATGCTCTTCTGCAAACACATCGGTCATAAAACTTGAGTTAACTATTCACAGGGGCTGGTTTAGCAATGCTGGATTTTTAAGTCTCTTAAATGAGCTGGAGTAGCTGCAATATTTCCTATCTACGTTTTTGCTGTATATGTGTATGTTTCTTCCTTTATGATATGCATTTGTGTTTGCATATGCTGCCCAAACATTGACACATGTAATTAAGAGCGAATATCTTATAGCTAATAAAAAATGGATACGTTTAGTATTTACATACCTGTCACATTGACTTCAAATATTAATTTAAAGAACGAGAACGCTGTTCTGGATGTGTAGAGAAGAGGTGTGGTGTGGGTGGAATTTATGTAGGTTGAGATGGCGCATGAGATGAAGGCTGCAGCCGGCTGGTGCTTCAGTCATTACCCGAACGCAGCAGGGCAAAAAGGCAAACACACTTAAAAATCCAAAGGGAGAGGGAGGTGAACATAGGTAAGTGCAAGACAAAGTGGGCCACATAAAAGGGCTAAAAGAAAGCATGCTTACTGCTGGATCAGATAGGGGCACTCAGTGCTTAATTTGAGCCGGTGGTTGCAGGTGGGGCCCAGCCACACTCATTTTTGAGGACCAGCACTTATTTTTCCACATCAGACTTTGGCCCAGAGCTAGAGAATGAAAAACACATAAGGGAGAAGGAGGAAGTGAAAGACAGAAAAAAACGTGACAAAAGTGTCTGGTGGTGGACTAAAGAGGCATGAGGTGGAAGCAAGAATTTGTAGTCTTCGGGCCAGATTTACAAAAGAGTGGTGCATCAGTCCTTATGCACCACTCTTCGTGCATGCCCCTAACGCCACCTAACACGACCATGGATGCGCTGTGTTTACAATACCGTGCACCATAGCACACAGGCCAATAGTGTCAACATTTTTGACGCTATGGTGGCGCTCTGATGCATTAGCATCAAACATTTTGACACTATAGGAGCAGAAAAGTGAAAGGAGATGCACTGATTACATTTGGTGCATCACTTTAACGCCGGCATTGAGCAGGCATTAAAAATGACGTCAAAAATGGTACAATGAAATCTTGTAAATTACACAGCGTCATTTTTACAGGCCTCCTAATGTCATAACACCCCCTTGCATACATTACGCCTGACTCAGGCTTAATGTGGTGCAAGGGGTCGCAAAGTGGTGCAATGCATGCATTGTGCCACTTTGTTAATGTGGTTCGGCGACAATTGCCTCCTTGAGCCACATTAGCATAAAACAAGTACGCTAATGTGGTGCAAGGATACGCTGGGCCTTGTAAATCTGGTTCTTAGTATTCAGCAAACCAACATACCATAGCATGGCTGCTGGATTATGAGCAAAGCTTTGGCCCCATAACATTTTCCTTTTCACATTAAGCACTGGTAGGGCTGTCTGCTAAAGGGAGACTCAGTAAAAATTCTGATGTTGAAAGTCACAAGACACAAAGCATTCACTATATTTGCTCAGACACTGGATTGCAATGCAGGCCTTATTTTGAACTCAGTCTGTGCAAAATGGACTTCAATTTAATTTGCAGAATCATTCTTCATTAATATAAGTGAGGGAGAATTGAGTTTGTCAAGGTGTGGAATGTAGAGATAGAATCTGCAAGAGACATGACTCCTTAAATCCTGTATTTTTGGTGATATTTTTTAATTTGATTGCAGCACTAAAGGGGTGATTCTCACCCTGGCGGGCGGCGGAGGCCGCCCGCCAGAGTTCCCCCCTCCAAAATACCGCTCCGCGGTCGCTAGACCGCTGAGGGCATTTTGGGTTTTGCACTGGGCTGGCGGGCGACCGCCAAAAGGCCGCCCGCCAGCCCAGTGCAAAACAGTCTTCCCACTAGGACGCCGGCTCAGAATTGAGCCGGCGGCGTGGGAAGGTGCGACGGGTGCAGTGGCACCCGTCGCGTATTTCAGTGTCTGCAAAGCAGACACAGAAATACAAAGTGGGGCCCTCTTACGGGGGCCCCTGCAGTGCCCATGCCATTGGCATGGGCACTGCCGGGGCCCCCAGGGGCCCCACGACACCCCATACCGCCATCCTGTTCCTGGCGGCGGTATGGGGTGTCAGAATCCCCATGGCGGCGCAGCGAGCTGCGCCGCCATGGAGGATTCTACAGGGCAGCGGAAAACCGGCGGGAGACCGCCGGTTTTCCCTTTCTGACCGCGGCTGAACCTCCGCGGTCAGAATGCCCTGCGGGGCACCGCCAGCTTGTTGGCGGTGCTCCCGCCAACCCTGGCCCCGGCGGTCCATGACCGCCGGGGTCAGAATGACCCCCGAAGTCATTAAAGGGACAATAGTTTAATCATTAAAAAAATGCATTAGCAAGACGTGAAGGGATTTGGGGAATTAGTGAGCAGCTTCAGCCTGGACCACTGCCCACTCCCCCAATACTTACATTCACAAAGTGGAAGTTATTCCTCAAAGATAACTTCCACTGTATAAATTATCACCTCCCAGTTCTGGTTTTTGGAATCCAGAATGATTTCCAACCACAACCACTGTTGCATTCTATTATGGATTTTGAGGTAGAGGGAACTCTCTTTTGTAATAATTCCTAATGGGTCGCAAAGTGGACACTAACTTGCATAAGCATCTGCAGATGGGCAATAAGTCTTTGAAACATTTTTGTCTTAGACCGTGTGATTTTGCATTTTGCAGACTTTGTGACCACAAAATTAATTGGAGCATCATGCCCCGGGAATAGGCTCTGCCACCTGGTAAGAGACATTCGCTGGTCTGTATTGCCAAAGCCCATTGATGTAAAGACAGAGATTGTCTCACTGTCCCATGTGGGCACCTCTTGTTGTACTGTCGGGATTTGCCCAAATGACCCTCACTACCTGGGCATATAGCATTTATATAAGGGAGATTGTATAATGTGGGAACCAATGATAAAGCAAAACTGGAACACAGTGAAAACTTCGATTTGTCACCAGTATACTGGTATATTTATCACCAAAAACAATTTATTAAATTCCTATAAACAAGCTCAAAACCCTGTACTCTCAGTAATCATGTACTCATAACTTGGAGAGTACATGTAAATAAACTCAAAAAACACTGAAAATGAAATAAAACAATCACATATTGAGATATATATATATATATAGATATATATAATGCCACAGTACTGACAAAACTAAATAATAAAGAATGCCAAACCATATTACAACATAAATACGTCAAGGAGCCCACTAATTGGCAACTTTCGTCAATCTTCCAATACCTTTACACATACGTGGCTTTTTTTAAGTTTGAGCACAAAGTTCACAGTAGGAGGTAGTCAACAGCGGGGTACACAAAATAAAGGCACGTTGCATTCTCTTCCTATGGTCTGTGTACTAACTCTTGTTTAAAGTATATCTTTCAAAATTAAAGGAGCACCTCCAATCCGAGCGTTGATGCTTTTCGGCCCTTCTGGCTGTGGGTCTCTTCAGGACAATGGAAGAATAGAAGTACCTAGTGAAAAAATATCTACAAACTATAATATCATTGGCATTGGCATAGCTGTCACTAAGGTGCACCCAACACATTATCATTCAAAACACAAAAAAACAGGTGTGAAAAACTATCAAATTCTGAAATGCAGAGTCCAGAATAATAGCAATGCATCAAAGGGTGTTAAACTAAAAACCTTGTTCTTTGTACAAAACGTTCTAGCGGCTCATTCCACAAAAACGCATGACATTATCAAAGAAGTCAACACCACCACTTAGAAGGGCCGTGTAAATGAGGGCTTCATCACGTGGGGCCAAACTGTTTAGTCAAAATGTACCTTATGAGGAACATCTAACTCATGCGAGGGAAAGGGGGAAACCTCTGTGAAGGACAGCAGTGCCTAAACATCCTCTGTTATGCTAGTAGAATAATGTGCTGGAGGACCAAAAGTGACACAAATCAACAGAGGGCATCTCACTCACCGTGTAATTCAGGCAAAGTGTGAAAACAGGTAACTGCCTTCATACACTGAGACTGTCGCTAAATGGGACCATTCCACGGGCACAGCAAAAAGATAAATAGCTGAGGTCAGAGAGCATCCTCTGTGTGACTCTAAGCAAGCCTGCCGTATATGCTGAGGTGGCCACCATGTGGGGACCTCAGCATACATGTAACTGGTATCCTTATCCACCCCAGTGTAAGGTAGCGGGATGCAGAGAATCATTCTAGTTGAGCTATAACTAACTGCAATACTTTTGTGAAGATGATCTAACCAGTTACTAGAAGAGAACAGAAAACTCCCACTTCATTCTTTTTCCACTGTCCCATGCCTTTTCATCTGGCCAAGGCCTATCCATCCATTTTTCAAAGCTCACTAAGATGAAAGGAGATGACAAAAATTTACTTTGTGCCCATCTTGCAGACTGGGCTATTTCCACAGGTTTAAAAAATGTGAGCCAACATGCTGCTGGTTGGATAAGTCGACCCCTCAAATCTGAGATTAGGAAGACAATTCTTGAGACACTGGATATTTATTCAACTGTTCAATTTTCTTGATAGATTAGATATATAGACCTGCCTGCTGCTGCTAAGACTTATCCATCCCTATCCAGGCTCTCAGTGTAGTGCTCTCTAGTTGGTAGCAATTAGCATCAATACGTCCTTTTACTGCCCAGACATTTTCAGCTCTATGAGTGTGCTAATCTTTGCAGAGTGCCTGGGTTCCACCCAAAACCATGCCTTTTCAAGAGTCCTAGATTTCAGAATAACCTACAAAATAAAATAAAAAATGAAGGTGTTAGATCACATTTGTTCTTTTGTTTTGTTTTGGGTATTTTTGTTCTTCGTGCCCTGCTTTTGGCCTAGGCCTCTCACTAAGCATGTTTATGAGTATTGTGCTTCTATTGAGCAATTTAGAATGGTTGGGTTTCTAAGATCATACAGTAGGGCAGTGGTTCACAATCTGTGGTCCGGGGGCCCGTGGGGGTATGCAAAACTTCCTCAGGGGGGTCCACGATTGCTTAGAAAATTAAATAATATTAACAGCTTAGGTCCCCAGCCTTCAAGTAAATGACTCATTCAGGAGGTTCCCTGATTCCAATAATGTTTCAGTTGGGGGCCCCCGGATTCCAGTAATGATAAAGTGGGGGTCCACAGAAGTCAAAACGTTGGGATTCACTGCAATAAGGATTATATAGAGATTAGTTTTATTATACATCCTGAAGCAGTCAAGTTGTGCTGTACACTACCATTACTCAAGTAACCTTCAAAAACCTTTATATGGAAGATTTGCAATTCACACTTCAATATGCTTGCTGTATGCAGCATTTTTATTTTATTTTCTTGTTTTTTTAATTGGAGGGTCATCAATACAGCAAAAGAAAAAAACTGTGAAAAAGGAACATTAACCCCTTAGCTGCTGGCCCTTTCCCCCCCCCCCCCCCCCCCCCCCCCAGTGCTGAGCCCTTTTTTTGGCTATTTGGGGTACTTCGCGCTTAGGGCTTCATAACTTTTTGTCCACATAAGCTAACCACTAGCCAAATTTTAGTCCTTTTTTTCCAACATCCTAGGGATTCTAATGGTACCCAGAGTTGGTGGTTTCCCCTGGAGGAGACCAAGAAGAGGTTTTTTCCCTGAAAATGCCATCAACAAAGGGTTTCTGGTGCTGAAATCACTATCTTTCCCACCTTTCAGGAACGGGCAGACTTGAATCAGAAAACCACATTTTTCAACACAAATTTGGCATTTTACTGGGACATACCCCATTTCTACTATATTTGGTGCTTTCAGCCTCCTTTCCAGTTAGTGACAGGAATGGGTGTGAAACCAATGCTGGATCCCGGAATGCTAAACATTTCTGAAAACTAGACAAAATTCTGAATTCAGCAAGGGGTCATTTGTGTAGATCCTACAAGGTTTTCCTACAGAACATAACAGCTGAAATAAAAAAATATTGAAATTGAGCTGAAAACAACAGCCATTTTTCTTTCTGTTTTACTCTGTAACTTTTTCCTGCGATGTCAGATTTCTGAAAGCAATATACCGTTTTTCTGCTGGACTCTTCTGGTTGCGGGGTTATAAATGGGCTTGTAGGTTCATCAAGAACCCTGGGTACCCAGAGCCA